>NW_024070186.1:88322736-88600946 GCF_014754425.2 Oryx dammah | reverse complement strand
TTGGGGGTCTCGGCTGGCTTGACGTTACCCAAGGGTTTGGGGGTCTCTGCTGGCTTGGTGCTGCTCAAGGGTTTGGGGGTATCAGCCAGCTTGGTGTTGCCCACGGGTTTCAGGAACCCTGAAGGCTGGGCATTGCCCACAGGCTTGGGACCTTCTGCTGCCTTGGCATTCAAGGCCTCAGTGTTATTGCTACCATTCTCTGTTGGTAATTTTTTCTTACTGCCCAACACTGAGCGAAAATCTGGGGTGGCAGGTTTTGGAGGGGGTACCTTCTCAGGCACAGGGGTCTTGGGAGTCCCCTTCTTGGCCAAGACAGAGCGGAAGTCCACCTGCTGGGGGCCATGCACTTTCCTCTCCTCCTCCGACAGGGTCTTCGGCTTTACTTGCCGCTGCAGGTTGGCGCGGAAATCCATCTGCTCAGCCGGGATCTCCTTCAGGTCCTCTTCAGACAAGGTCTTTGTACTCACCTTCTTGCCCAGGAGGTCGCGGAAGTCCAGCTGCTCAGCTGGGATCTCCTTCAGGTCCTCTTCAGACAAGGTCTTGGTGCTCACCTTCTTGCCCAGGAGGTCACGGAAGTCCAGCTGCTCCACCTCCTGCTGGCGAACGGCCTCCTCCGTGTGCTGCCGTGTCTCCACGCGCCTCTTGAGCACCCCACGCACGTCCTCGCCGTCGTCTTCCACGGGGGCACCCTGCCCTCTCGCCACCGGCCAGCCAGGCCTCAGGCTCCCGTAGCCGTCACCACCACCACCACCATCAGCACCAGCTCCTCGGCCACAGAGGCCCTCGCAGCTGGCAGGCTCCCTCCCCCTGCGACCAGTGAAGGGAAAAAGGAAAGTAGCAGGAGGAAAAGGGGCCGGGTAAGAAAGAGACGTCAGGGAGAGCAAATCCCCGAGGGAGGGAGGGAGGGCGGAGGAAAGGGGAGGCCGAGGGGCCGGCCAGGCCGTGTTTATAGAAGGGAACTTTGGTGAGAGGCGCTTGCTTGCTTAGTTGGTTTGCTACATCGGTAATGACTTCAGTAGCCTTATAAGGGTGTGTGCAAAAAAAAAAGAAAAAAATTTACCCCCCCTCCTCCCCACTTCTCCCTCCCTCATTCCCCTTCCAATCTCTCTGTCTTGGCTCCGGCAGCCTCAGCTACAGGATACAAACAATCTGGGGCTGCCGAGCTGGGCCTGCTGGGACCAGGAGGAAGGTGGGTGGACAGTGGCACAGGGCCTGGCCTGGCAACCCCCCGGGGGACACTCACCGCAGGACCGCCCTGGCCGGGCTGCTCTGTAGCATCAGGGACACCTGGCAACTGCATTGGCCAACACGGTTCCTGAAGAATTCAAGAGATCAATACAGATCAAGGGGCTTTCTAGGCCAAGGGCCTGCCTTGTCTAGGGCAGCAGGGAGGGCAGGGCAGGCAGGAGTTGGCCACAGGTTGGCTCCAGGGAAGAGGGGACCATGGACTGAGCTGTGACCTAACACACCCACCCCAGACCTAGGTTCAGGGCAGGGCCCTCCTCGACTTTGGTCACCCTTTATCTTTCCAGCTCTTGCTTAAAAAGGAAAAAAAAAAAAGAATCAGCTAAGGTAGGCATCCAGAAACAGGAATACTTTTCTGTAAGTATATTATAAAAATAGTACAATGGACAGTCTAGGAAGAGTAAAGACTAAAGCTGCTGAGGTCTGTGATGGAGCTGCTTGGTCTAGACTGTGTGGCCCCACTAACCTTGCCCAGTGACCCTGAGTCTCATTCCATGCCCCCTTAATAGTGGGGTGATCATTCCTTCTACTCACAAGGTGCCCCCATCTGCTGGGTCCCCTTCACCTACTCGTGAAATGAAAACACCCTCTGATCCCTACCCAAGTGACCCTTTTTCTTCTTCTGTCACAAAGAGAGGGCTCGGGATTCTTTAGCCCACTGCTAACACTGTCCATGAACAGCTGGGGAAAGGGGCTCGGGAAAGGGGCTGTACCATACCCATGCTGTGCTGGGCTTACGGCAGATGAGCCGTCAGATCCCACAAGGCTGCCATCTGCTGGCAGGTCTGGGCTCTGACCGGCCCAAGAAGGTGCTGCTCAGACTGGGGGAAGCCGTGGAGGCAGATCTGATAGTCAAAGGCGACTCTGCCTGCTAATAACCATGTTTTATGTGGCGCCCTCCATCTTTCATGACTCACAGCCACTGTGTTTCTTGTCCCCACAACAGCCCGGGGAGGTTCCCAGCATTCTCGTGCCCACGAAAGAGGGAAGGAGGGGAGGCTCAGGGTTTCCAGGATGCAGTGTTGGGCTCCTGGGGTCTCCCACCCATTTCCTGCACTTGTCCACGTTGTGTGCACTTCAGGGGCTGGCACCAGCCCCAGGTCCCACCGTAGACCTAATCCCTCTTATATTCCATCTCCCCTACTCATGGCAGATCTGTGAGGTGGCTGTCAGCAACTGTTTTTACAGGTGAGAAAAATGAGGCTTATAAAGGTTAAGTAACTTTGCCTGAACTCACAGGGCTGGCTAGTAGGGAAAAGGGTTGGAACCTGACTTGTAATTTTCCCATCCCACCCTACAGTGCTCTTCAGTACAAATCTATGCTGGGACACGTGTGTGTTTGTGTGTGTCTATGTGTACATGTGTATATCAACCACATGTAGATGGGATCTACCTGACGGGCACCTGTACCTGCCGGTCCATGATTGGGAATGTGTGTATGTTACCCCTACATGGACAGAGAGCTGAGCACATGTTCCTGTGGCTCTTCCAATTACCTTGCTTTGCCTGCTCCCCCTCCCAATGCAGGGCCAGCTCCAGGTCAGGCACCGGCAGCCCATGGTGTGGCCGATGATTCTTGAGGGTCCTGCGGGTCACTAATCGCTCCTCAACACTGGGAACCCACTTGACAGAGGAGAGGTTGGCCTTTCATGCTCCCTAACCTTCTCTCATCTGCTGGGTACCTGCTGGTTACCTTCCTCAATGCTCGGGCTCTAGCGGGCGCAGATTCAAGGTTCAGGCACCCCGCTCTGGGCAGTGTGAGCACCCAGGGTACTTCTTTGCTCCACAGACAGCACTTAGATGCCTTCTCAGAACCAGGCTCTGGGAAGGCTCAGGCCCTCAGAGCATCCTGGGAGCTCAGCACAGAAAACCACCAGGGCTTGGGTGACTCACAGAATAGCCGTGGGGGTCACTTGTGGCTGAGGCCTCGCCCCTGAGCACCCTGCGTCTTCCAGGTTGCTGGCTAGCAGGGCCCACTCTGTTCCCACTTTTCTTGTAAGCACAGGGTTCAGGGTCTGGGGTGGGCATGGAGCATGAGGACAGGGTGCCCCGGGGCCATGTTTTCCAGGGCACCCTTTTTGACATCTCCTCTGCTGAGTCTCCTCCTGACACAAACAGAACATAGCCCAGATGCCCACTGAGCAGATGTTGACCACATGGCCATGCTTGAACCCCAGCCAAGCCCCTCAGAGGCTCTCAACCGTCAGGTGCCCTGACCCCTGAGCTGAAGTGAGCGCTAGCTCCCCACGGGGGAAGCTGGCAAGGGCTTCTGTTGTTTTCTATTACCTGCCTTGAAGAAGAGGGTGCAGGCAGCCTGCTGCCCAACCCTTCTCCAGGCTTCATGTGGGGGCACCCAGACAGTCTGAAGGGGCAGAATTGGGAATACCACAGCAGTCCCACTAAAGAGATCATTTCTTGGCATGATTTGGGGGTCACTATTTCTACAGCCACACACCGAAATCTCTGCTAGACTCTTCTTTTAACTTTGTATTTTGTATTTGAGTAGAGACAATTAACAATGTCGTCATAGTTTCAGGTGCACAGCAAAGGGACTCAGCTATACATAGACATGTGTCATTCTCCCCCAGACTCCAATCCCCTCCCATCCAGTCTGCCACACAACATTGAGCCGACTTCCCTGTGCTAGTGGGTCCTTGTCGGTTATCCATTTAAAATATTTGGCTAGACTTTTAAGGCAAATCATGGGTTTATGTGGAAAGGTCAGAGAGGCAGGTTACCTGGGACCCACATCCCAGATAACCTAACCAGCTGATCAGCCTCTTGGGGCCTCTTTGGTGTCGGCACAGACTCCATTACAAAGTCAGGCCTGAGGCTGAGGCCCCAACCCCATGCCCAGCCCATGTGCTGCCACAGAGGTATGGGGCTGTCACTCTGTAAGTGACACCTTTTGCACCCAACAGAATCCACTGTGTTCCCTATCTCCTAAGCTCTGAGTCAGAAGCCCACTCTCTGGTTATAAAATCTTGGACCCTGCCCCACACTGAATCACCCACCCCTGGAATGGATTCTATATGCAAAATTAAAGAACTAATTTCCTGGCAAGTATCAATCTTTTCAAATATTTCAGCTAGAATTTGGAGCTGATTTTTGGACATTTCCCCCTTTAGTTCAGGAGAACTAGGGAAGGGAAGGTAGGAGTCAGCCGCTCATATGTGCCCCCAGCTCCCGCAGCAACAGGCAGCACCTGTCCCACCCCCACCCTCAGCCCAGCTTCCTCCCAGTCTCTGTCCTTGAAAGGCATTCTGTCCTGGGTACAGGTCTGATTTCTCTCTAGGTCTGGGTCTGAGAAAAGTCAGAGGAGCCCCTGGCAGGCCTGGCACACACTCCCCAGGGCAATTTTCCATGGACTTGCCTCCTTACTGGGGAAAAAGCCAGGGCCAGGGAGCAGCCTCCCAAAGGAATGAGGAGGCTGGACTCAGGGGAGGGAGGAGGGTGAGGGATGCATGTTTGGGGGCTCCAGTGTGACGTCCTGCCCCAGGTCTCCCAAGTTCCCAGTGCACTGAAACAAAGCACGGAGGCGCATCTGATTTAAAGACAGAGCCAAGGGTTCCAGTCTGGGCTCTGCTACTCACCTTCGGGTGGCCATGACCTTGAGGCCGCAGCTTCCCCCATTATTAAACAAGGAGGCAGTTCAATAACTTCTGAAGTCCCTTCCAGCTAAGACAGTCTAAGTTTTATGACTGTCCCCAGCTGGGCCCAGACAGTCTGCCTGCCGACCTCCCAGTGCAACCCTCCACTCTGGCCTGGCAGGCTTCCCACAGCCTTGCTTTGCTCTTTCTTACCCTCTCACACTCAGTCTATCCAATGAGACTTGCCTCATTTGCCTCAAAATCCCACAAAAAACTCATCTCTTCTAGGATGTCTAGCTTGAGTACATGAGTACTGTCTCAAAGCACTGTTCCTTTCATACAGACGAGCTCTATTCTAACACAGAATCAGTTTCCATTATTTGCACTGGCCGAGAGAAGAAACTATTTTCTATTTTGGAGGCAGATTGGTCTTCCTGATAATAACTGGTTCAGGAACTAGGCTAAGGCCATTGGTGGGTTCTGAGCATATTGCTGATGGTGATAGGATAATCAATTGGCCCACAAGCATCTCATCAGCTGCCACGGATGTGGTATTACCTCAGGTGAGGTTTGCTGAGCCTTGCCAGCTAAGTAGAATTTCCTAGCAGATCCAAAGATGCCCAAGAAGTAATAAGTGGCTATTTTACTAAAACTCACCAAATATTGGGATGGTTTGTTATGCAGCAAAAGCTAACAATTCAAGTATAAAGTACACGCTCAGAAAGGACCCAAGTAGATGGAGCACATGCTAGGTTTTGTCCTTACTTAGAGCAACGCTCCATCATGGCAGTAGCTTTGGCATATGTTCACAGAGCCCATCTGTAGCTCAAAGCCCTGAACACCGTGGGCTCGGTACAGGAAAATGACTGATCCAGGAGAGCAAGCCCCTTGTCAAGAGGCCAGGCCCCTGAGCCAGCGCAGTCCAACCATCTTCAGGATGTGGCAAGTCTGTCTGCAGAGTCACGGTACAGACAAGTGCCCTTTTTCAGTGCTAATACCAACCCTAGGGGCTGGCGTTCTGTCCCCATCAACCCAGGGTGGACATGGAGTTTCAAGAATTAGAGCATTTTAAAGGTGGAAAAATATTTCTGGATCACATCCATTTAACAAATAGCTGCTGCTGCTGCTGCTAAGTCGCTTCAGTCATGTCTGACTCTGTGCGACCCCATGGACGGCAGCCCACCAGGCTCCCTCATCTCTGGGATTCTCCAGGCAAGAACACTGGAGTGGGCTGCCATTTCCTTCTCCTAACAAATAGCTACCAAATGCCGACTATGGGCAGACAATGTTCTAGGCACTGGGAACACAGCAACGAGCCTTCATGGAGCTTACCTTCCTATGTTCCCTAGAAAGACCTTGAAAGGGAGGAGAAATGAATGGGGAGAGTTAATGTCCCTGTAGTGGTTTTAAATGTCTACAAACTCTTTGATACTCCTGTCTCCAAGAGGAGAACTTAATTCCCCTTTGCTTGAATATGGGCTGTACTTACTGACTCACCGCTCATGGATAGAATGTGGCAGAAGTAATGACTGCTGAAGAACGGTCACAGGAGACTGAAACTAGTTGTCCCCCTTGGACCACCAGCTCTGGGGAAGCCAGCTGCTGTGCCATGAAGATGCTCAAACAGCCCCAGGGAGAGGTCCACATGGCCAGGAGCTGAGGCCTCCTGCCAACAGCCTTGTGGGTGAGTGAGCCGTCACAGATGTGGGCCCTCAAGCCTCAGTCGCGTCTTCAGAGACAGTAGCCCCTGCTGACCTCTTCACTGAAAGCTTGTATAAAAGCCTGAGGCAAAACTCACACAAACTGTGAGAATATTACTGCTGTCTCAAGCAATACGGGGGTGAAAGATAACAAATAAATTCCCTTCATGGGACTTTCCTGGTGGCAAGAGTGGTAAAGAGCCTGCCTGCCAGTGCAGGAGATATCAGAGACCAGGGTCTGATCCCTGGGTCAGGAAGATCCCCTGGAGGAGGAAATGGCAACTCATTCCAGTATTCTTGCCTGGAAAACCCCATGGACAGAGGAGCCTGGCGGGCTACAGTCCACGGCGTCACAGAGTCAGACGTGATTGAAGCAACTTGGCACAGCATACTGCCTTCACAATAGATAACACTGCTTTCCCAGTCTTAACTCATCTTTCCTCACTCATATTCTTCCTATACCAAATAATGGGGGGAACAAAACCAGGGTGTAATAAGATGGAGGCCTCTGGGGAATTGCGCTCAGAAGGGAAGGCTCTCAATAAACCTCTGCTGTCTTGGGGTGGAAGAACAAAAGCTCGTCAGTAGCACCAAGCCTGCTCTTTCTTTTCCCTGAAGCCCAGCCCCACATTCTTCTGCGGCTCCTCTGGCTTCCCAGTCCCAGGTAGTGACTTTGCCAGGAGGTAGGGACTGGGTGGGGAGGGGTTGGAGGAAATCAGCAGGGCATGCAGACTCACTTGAGCAGGATCTCATACTGGCCGGCGTGCCAGGGCTGCACGTTTTTCAGAACCAGGGTGAACACGTCCTCATTCTGTAGCACCTCGAAGTGGCCAGTGTCTCTGGAGAGGGCTTTGCCATCTCGGAGCCAGTGCACAGTGGGGAAGGGGTCGCCGGCTATGGCACAGGAGATAAGGACACTCTGGCCCAGGCAGGCAGTCACCGAGCGGGGCTTGCTGATGAACCAGGGCTGGGTGCCATCCTGCGGCTCTGAAGTTAGCAGAGGGTTGAGTTAGAGAGGAAGGCCTTTCAGCCGAGAGCATCCACCTAACTCTCCCAGGTGGTGAAGGTCAGAAGACAGCATGTTACCCAAAGAACAGCTTATCCAGAAGTGACTCTTATTGAACATTCAGGGAGAGCACCTCCTTCTCGTGGCAAATCTGTCTTGGTTGCTTCTCAGAGGGCAAAATTAACATGAACTTGTAGCAAGGGGAGGTCACCTAGAACGTACGGGGCACTGGGCTCGGGAACAGTGATCTGTATGATGAAGAGCTGTCCCTTGCTGTGTGTGCTTACCTTGTCTATCCTCTTAAATATGGGTTCTCTAAAGGCAAGGGCCCTCACAGGCCCTCACCTCCAAAGCTGTCACTGCCAAACTGTTAGTGTATTAGGAGACTTCTCTCCTAGCACTCTACGCAGCTGCTCACCAGTAATCCAGGGAGAGCAGGGGCTTCCAAAGGCAGGAAAGGGTGGACCCCTCAGCCAGAGCCTCGGATGGAGGATGGGGAGCTTGCCACTGGGGCTGGGATGGAACCAAGGGAGCACAGGAGATGGTAACAAAATAGGCCCACATGGTTTCCTCACCTCCAGATCGTCTTTGGAGAGACCGTAACCACATAGTTACCCCGTCCCTGCCCCGCTTCTGGTCACCAGGTCGCGGGTCAGCCCCACCTTGCACGGTGAGCACGGCCTGTGTGCGGACCTCTCCTGCGCTGTTCCAGGCCTCACAGGTGTAAGTGCCCGTGTCCTCCGGGAACACTTCCTGGATACACAGGCTGTGCTGAGTGCCTCTCTGTTCAAAGTGGAAGTCCTCGGACTCCTGGATCTCAGTCCCGTCATGAAGCCAGATGACCTCTGGGGGCGGGTTCCCTGAACGGAGAGGAGCAGCAGGGGGGCTGGTCAGAGAGGGGCTTCCCTGGGCTGTGGGCAACTCTGCTTTGTACTGTGACATTGCATTGCTTCAGTCTTCCCATCCATAAATATTCTAACCCTACCTACCTCATAGGTTTACTGGGAGGGTTAAATAAATTAGTACCACCCCCTTAGCAGCCCACTAGAAAAGCAGATTAGAGCAGCACCTGGCACAAAGAAAGTACTCAATACATGTTCATTATAATTACTTAACAACAAATTTGGGGAAACCAGGAAGAATCCAGAAGTGGAATAAAATGATGATTTCAGAGATGAAAAACATACTGGTAGAAAAGCTTTTAAAATCAGAATTCAGACTGATAATGCTGAGCGGTAGCTGAATCGGTGGGTTCCAGCTCATTTCCTGCCCCGCACACCTCACACAGGACTTCACACAAACTCCCTTGTCAGTTTTCACCAAGGAAGGGCTCCGTTAGCACTCCATTTTGGTTCCATGCAAATGTCCAAGGGTAAAGACGGGTGTCAGGCTTTCCAGACCCAGCTCTTGGTGGATAGCATTTTCAGTTTTTGCTAGTCTACTTCCCTGGGGGTAGCTTCTAGCAATTTTTAGAGGGGCATAAAACAACAGCCACCTGTGAGGGTTCCTCTGTGGTAAGAGCTGAGCCGTGGTGTTCTGCTTCCAGGGGAGCAAGACCCTGGGAATAGCTGCGTGGTGTCAGGCTCTTTCAAGGACAGTGAAGACTACCACCTGCCTCGATGGGTAGCCAACCCTGTGTCTGGAGGCCAGGGGGCCTTTGATTTCTAAACTTGAGGAGTGTGTGCAGGGGAGGGGACCCGGCCTCTGCCTGTATTATCCAGGGACTGCCTCCAGCCTTCGGGAGCAGGGAGTTCACCCTGAGACCACGGGTTCTTTCCCAGCTCATCCTTATCGCCTTTGCTCCAGAGAAACTGAAAAACCAGAGAAGACCTTCAGGCTGTCGACAGGACTTATCAGAGGCCAGCACAAGTCTATGTCATTAAGACTGTGCCAGGAGATTCCCCAGGCTTCGCTTGCTGGCTCCCAGCAAGCACTGTGACGTCTTCCACTGGGCTGCTCACCCCATGCTCTTGTCACCCCGTCCCTATGTGAGAAGGCCTCTGTCCCATCTTCTCACCGTAACACTTGAATACAGCAGCTGTCTTTCGAGAGTCTGGGAGTTCTCACATCATCTGGTTTTGGACCAGTGTTCACAATCTCCAGTTACACTGGCCATACTAGGTTTTCAATTAATCCCCCACCTCTCTAGCATGGCCATCTTTTCCCCTGAACCGCTTAACCTTGAGTCCAGAAAATCCTGCCAGAGAAGACAGAAACGAGGGGCCAAGAGGCCTCCTTTCTTCAGGTCCGTTGACTGACAGCTCCAGGCTGGTGTCCTGACGGATGAATGAGCTGAGCAGGCTGTCGGGGAGCAATGCCTATGTTGCAACCATGCCCATTCTCATGCATGCCCAGAGGAGAGAGGCGTGGGGACAGACCTGACACCCGGACTGTCATGGTGACCTGGCTCCCGTCCATGACGTGGAGGTCAGAGAGGCCCTGCAGGAAGAGGGGCGCGGCGGGCTCGCTGGGGGCTGCGGGCAGGAGGCACTCGCTCTTCTCCTCACTCTTCTTCTCTGCGTGGCAAACAGAGTGTGGGGTGAACACCCACTCATTCATTCCACAGACACGGACTAAAAGAGCACTCAGCATATGAACGTGCTGGGGCTCAAGTTCCCGCCAGAAACCGGCTACGGCCAGATAAGGGGTGTGGGAGGCCCGGGAGACCCCTCGGACAAGGCGTGGCCATTTCCCTGCATGGCACGGCAGTGCTCTTGCCTCCCAGCAGGGAAGCACGAGGCCTCTGGAGGGCCACGTCCAACCTAGGCTCTGGGTCCCCAGGAGCACTTCAGGGGGGTGCAAGTAGTGGGGGAGAGCCAGCGCTTGGCATCCTACGAGCTTTTCACCCCTTAAATTTTATTTACTCTTTTGAATAAGTGACGCATTCATATGGCATAAAGCTCAAAAGGTACAAAGAGAATGTGTACAGTCTCCCTCTACCCCTGTCCTCTGGCCAAATGTCTCTCCCCAGAAGCAACCAATTTCCAGCTTCTTGTTCATCGTGCCAACAATGGTCCATGTGTATAACACACAATAGCACATAGGTATACACTTTTATTTTTCTTCTCTTAAAAGACTGATAGCAAACTATATACAATGATTGGCACCTTGCTTTTTCATCTAACAATACAGTCATCCCTTGGTATCTGCAGGGGATTGGCTCCAGGACCCCTTGCTGATACCAAAATCTGCAGCTGCTCAAGTTCCTTATATATATAAAATAGCATAATATTTGCATATAACCTAAAATCCTCCTATATACTTTAAAATCACCTCTTGATTACTTATAACACCTAATATAATGTAAGCACTATATAAATAGTTGCCAGCGTGGCAAGTTCAAGTTGTGCTTTTTGAAACCTTCTGGAATTTTTTTTCTCAAATATTTTTGATATGTGGTTGTTTGAATCTACAGATGCAGAACCCGCAGGTACACAGGTAGGACTGCATATCTAGATGCCTCTCATAAAACAGAACTAGAGAGCTTCTTCATTGTTTTCTATGACTGCATGGTGCTCCGTTACTATCTCCTGAGATTTTAAGCACCTCAAGAAAGTCAAAGACACTACATCATTAGAATGACTAAAATTAAAGACTGGTCGTCCTAAGGACCTTGCCGGCGAGGAGGTGGCACAACCAGAACTCTCCGACGCTGCTGGTGCAGGTGCAAAATAGTTCAGACCCTTTTGAACACAATCTGACAGTTTCTTAAAAAGTTAATCATTTAGCACATGATCCATTCATTCTATTCCTGGGTGTTTACACAAGAGCAATGAAAGCACTTGTCCAAACAAAGACTTGTACACAAACATTCATAGCAGCTTTCTTCCTAATGGCTCCAAACAGGAAAAAACCCAAATGCGCATCAACAAGTGAATGAATAAACACACTACGATGTATCCATACCAATGGAATACTATTCAGCGCTAACAGAAACACTACAACAAGGACAAATCTCACCCAAATTACCCTGAATGAAAGAAAGCAGACCAAGAAAGTACACTGGATCATTCCATTTATATAAAACTCTAGAAAAAGCAAACTATAGCGACAGGTTTTGGGGGGCAGGGGTTGGGGGATAGATTGTGAAGGGGCATAAGGAAGCATTTGCAGTGATGGAGATGTTCATTTCTTCAAATCCTGGGAAAGGTTTCATGTATAAAGGTTCAAGAAATGAAGTGACGTCGCTCAGTCGTGTCCAACTCTTTGCAACCCCATGGACTGTAGCCCATCAGGCTCCTCCATCCATGGGATTCTCCAGGCAAGAGTACTGGAGTGGGGTGCCATTTCCTTCTCCAGGGGATCTTCCCGACCCAGGGATCGAACCCAGGTCTCCCGCATTATGTAGGCAGACGCTTTACCATCTGAGCCACCAGGGAAATCCTAAAGGTTCAAAGTAAACACCATAAACATATGCAGTTTGTTGTACAGCCAAAATGGGGAGAAAATCTCTCTCTGGGAGAGGGAAGGAGTGCCCCAGCTAGTCAGACAGAAACTAGAACAACTCTCTGGATTCAAGGCTGGCCCACTCACCCCCGTTCTGTTCTCTGGGGGAGGTAGGGTAATAAACAGGCTTTCCTTCATTCTCAGAATCCTCCCTAAGCAGGGCTCTGACCTGCCTCATGAGAGCCAAAGGGAAAGGGGCAGCAGAGAGGTGAGCTGGTGTCTGGTTCCCACAGCTCCCAGCTGCTCAGCCTCTGATCCTGCCCTTCATCCTGTGAGCCACAAGGTTCTGATCTTCAATAATTCTTTTTCAGTCTTTTGGTTTTTGTCTTGGTTGGGGGCGAGGGGCGGGTCTGGAGTGGGCAGGGGTAGAGACAAAGAAGGCTATGGTATCTCTAAGGTAAACTTTAAGTTTGGGGGCAGGGGGACTGTGGTATTTTGAGTTCTTTTTAGCCCAGAGCCACACAAACCAGATCTTCTCCTGGAAGCCTGTAGCCATGACAATACATTTCTAGGCTGATTTACATACCTGGGAAAGGCCTAACTCCAAACTGGCCACTAAATGAAAACAAAATATGGCATACTCAGAACATGCCCTGTACAGCCTCTGGGGCTGATGGTGGGAGAGGCTGGGAAGACCAGGGAGGTAGGAGGACAAGTTTCCCCAAGGCAGGTGCTGTGTGAAGGGCGTGGAGCCAGAGTGCAAGGGGACACAGGACCCATGCCCTGGCATCATTGCCTCTGACAGGGGCAGCCAGACACCCTTGGCAGAAGGCCCAAGCGGTGGGCTTGAGGGACCCAATATTGGGAATGCTTAGATCTCCCTGGGCAAGCAGGCTGCCTCAGGAGAGTTGAGGAATTTCCTCTTGCACAGAACAAAAAGGCTCAAGGACAAAATGTTTTCGCCTGTCCAGAGCCCTCCCAGTTCCCGCCTCTCCACTGTCTTGGCCAGAGCCCCAGCTTCACAGAGCTCCCTGCAGACGGACTCTCATTCCCAGATGCTTCGGGAACATCAAAACCTCCAGCTCCCTTTCCTGCAAGCAGTTACAGCTCCTCCTTGACCCCTCCATGTGTTAGGTCTTCCTGCAGCTCAGTTTCCAGGCCTGGGGCTTTGGCAAAGCCAAGCCACCCTACAGGTCTCAGCCAGTGCAACTAAATGCCCATCTGCACCTCCCTGCCCTGACAGGGTGTCCTGGGCACTGCGTCCCACGTGACAGCTCACTGGTTCTCCGAAAGCCACTGAAATGTAGGATCTGAGGCTGGGACTTGGTCTTGGGCAAGGCATGCTCTCTTTCTAAAGCTTGACTTCCTCAACTGTATTTAGGGGAATAACAGTACTATTATAGGACCTGGGGGGTTTAAAGAGATAATATATGAAAGTACTTTCTCCAGCCACCCATCATCCACATTTGCAGGTGTGTGAGGCTGGCATGAGCGCTCACTCACACCTACCTCTTGGGCTTAATTACCTGGTGGGTTTATCAGCAGCAGAAGAAAAAAATGGAGCCTCACCTCAGGATTAAAGATTCTCATTTCTATGTCAACGAAGGGAAATACTGTGAAGAATACAAATGTGTTGCTTAAAAATATGGATATACCTAAAGAGAAGGAAATGGCACCCCACTCCAGTATTCTTGCCTGGAGAATCCCATGGACGGAGGAGCCTGGTGGGCAACAGTCCACGGGGTCGCAAAGAGTTGGACACGACTGAGCAACTTCACCTCACTTCACTTCACTTAAAGTAAATCTAAATTTTGAGAACAAAATTCCACTGCACTCCTTCAGAGAGAGATGAGTGACAGTGTCTGAATCTGTGGAAACTGCCCCAGGCAGGCATTTAGTTCCAATGTCACCCATCGTCTTTGACCCTGTTGTTGCCTCCCCAGCAAGGGCCCCACAGCAAGAACAAAGAGCAGAGGGAAGTGACAGGGAGTAAATGTGCAGAATGAACCTGTTCTCAAGCCTGCCGTTCAGGGTCACGTGGGACTAGAGCCACAGAGAGCCGAGCTCAGCCCCAGTCGCCACCCCAGAGTCTTCACAGAATGAGAAAAACAACCAAACCTCCTCTACAAACACACTCTGGGCTCAGATCCCGGAGCCAATGAGGATATCAGTTTTAGGACAAGCAGCTTCCTTAGGCAACCCCAGAAAAGCAGCCCTAACTTGAATCCTGAAACCCCAGTCCCAAGCCCACCACCCAACTTTACTGGAGAGAGGCTGGGACGTGCTCAGGTGAAGTAAGCTACTCAAGGTCCCCGAGCCAGTGACAGGCAGACTGAGAGCTCAAACCCAGGCCTCCTGACCATGAGGCCCAGGTGTTCTGAGACTTTTCCAAGGGAGCCAGTCACCTGCAGGGGTGGCCATGCTGGACTCCCCATGAAGACAGATGTGCTATGTGGACCCCCATTCTAGACACCTGACAAGGGAGGAAAGCTAACATAGAGCAGGGAAAGTCAGGGCAAAGGGCGAGGTATGTGTTTGTCATTTAATTCCAAAGCCATACACAACTTACCCTGGCTCATCTGTGGCCGATAGATGACGTATCAGTTTCTGCTCCCTCTTGCATGGACTTAGATACAGTAAGAAGAGACAGATGGAAATGGGTGTTGTGAGCTCCTAGCTCGAGCTGTGTGATCTGAAGCAAGTACCCCAGGCTAAGCCTCAGTGTTCTCTCCTCTAAACTGATAAGAATACAGTTATCATCAGTTACTGACGATCCTGCCCAAGTGATAAGGGGTAATGCACACATCATTAGTATAATGCATGATAAACACTGCCGGATTTTCAGATGATTCAAAGAAAGGACATATATAAAACAGCTAAAGAATATCTGGCACATAATAAGTACAAGAATAAATGTTTTGTGCCTTTCCTAATCCGACTGTTTTTGGTTAGGCAAACTCAATCTGACAATAACTATTGATACGATGAGAAATGATACAATATGGTCTCCTCCCAAACCAGGGTATTCACATATAATTGGTCAGAGATCTGAAAGGTCTCAGCAGCAGAGATTACATTATAACAATGCCTTACAAAGGTCAGCATTTAAGGATTCTAAAGGATATCTGCAGCTCTCAGTTTATGTTCAACACCCTCTGAAGTTGGGAAGAATGTGCCCTCATTTTACAGCAGAGTGAGCTGGGACTCAGAGAAGGAAGCTGGCAGAAAAGCTGACAGGGCCAATGGGGTCCTGGTTTGGATGCTCCCTTCCTGACCTGAGAACAAAGGCCAGTCAGCTAGATTCCCCTGGGAGCTCTCCGTCCTTGTGCTCTTGCCCAGAGAGCTGGTTCTCCTAGAGACGTCTCTCCTGGAGTCGTGGTTTAGCTGTCACCTGGCGCAGTCCTGGTTTCAGGCAGAGTAGGTGGACCAGGGTCTGAGGAAAGAGGCCCCCGGGGGCCACAGCACCTCAGGCAACCTGAACCTTTTTCATTTGGGGAGGGCAGACTCTGGCTGTGGTACACCAAGGGATGCAATGGCAGACTTGCAACCCAGCTCAAATGGGGCCGGATTAAATATACCCCAGGTCCCCCCCCACAGCTGTGCTTCCTCTGGTCTGCTGAGACCAAGCCCACAGGCCCTTTCTCTTTGGAATCTAGGGCGGGCTGAGCCTCCTTGATTTATGGGCCTAGGACTAAATTTCTGAAGTGAGCGTGTCTGTTGCTCAGGTACTCGGTCAGTTAGCCAATGGCCCTCCACTCACTCGCTGGCTCTCTCTGCCATTAAACTGGGCAGCCTGGTGTTAGTGGTTCTGTTCCACACTGAGAGAAGGGAGAAGGGACAGGACTGTCCTCTGGTGGGAAAGACAAGAACTGAGAGCAAGAACAGCCAGAAGCAGGGCACATGCTCGGTCACATTCAGCTCTGTGCAACCCCGTGGACTGCAGCCAGTCAGGCTCCTCCATCCATGGGATTCTCCAGGTAAGAATGCTGGGGTGGGTAGCCATTCCCTTCTCCAGGCAATCTTCCCAACCCAAGGATCGAACCTGGGTCTCCTGCATTGCAGGCAGATTCTTTACTGTCTGACCCACCAGGGAACCCCATAAGCAGTTTATTGACAAGTAAAACATGATGTCATGTAGATGAAACTATAGCAGGACTTAGGAAAGGGATAGAGGAATGAGAGGAGAGAAGAGAGAAGCGGGGAGAAGAAAGGAACATGGAGAGAGAGAAAAGGGAGGAGAGAGACAAAGACGGAGAGAGAGACCACTCTTTGAGCCTATAAAGACCCTCCAGAGCTTCCCTAGTAGCTTAGCTGGTAAAGAATCTGCCTGCAATGCAGGAGACCCTGGGGGGATTCCTGGGTTGGGAAGATCCCCTGGAGAAGGGATAGGCTACCCACTGCAGTATTCTTGGGCTTCCCTGGTGGCTCAGGTTAAGAAATGGTCTGCAATGCGGGAGACCTGGGTTCGATCCCTAGCTTGGGAGGATCCTCTGGAGGAGGGCATGGCAACCCACTCCAGTATTCTTGCCTGGAGAATCTCCATGGACAGAGGAGTCTGGCAGGCTAAAGCCCAGGGGGTCGCAAAGAGTTGGACACGACTGAGTGACTAAGCACAGCACAGACCCTCCAAGTTTTCCCTCCTTGGCCATTTATGCTCTGTTTTGACTCATCAGAAACTGTTTCTGAAGACAGTCCCTAGTCATGAACTTAAACATAAAACTCTTGCTCTGGGGAAGCAAAAGTATCAAACAAATGACTTCTCAGAGACCCAGAGCAGCAGAACGAGCATGTGGGCTGAGGCAACTGGAGGCCTAGAGGGGCTGCCTGTGAGCTGGCCTATTGTGGCTGCTGACTTGACATCTGAGCATCGGTTTTCCTCATCTGTAGAATGGAGTTCATTCAAAAGTAGAGCATGGAGTCATTATGGGAATTAAACAAAACAAACTGGCTTTAACTGATTAGATCATTTATCAAAACAATGTTCCTCATTAAAAATGATAACTGATGGTCTCGTTTTAACACTTACAGGAACTGATATAATCCCAATAATAGGTTTTGAAAAGCTCTTATTTAGAGGAAGTTAAGCATCCACACAACAGGTGCTATTTGCTACTTTTCTCATTAATTCTCATACAATAACTAGTATATCATGCAGATGACATTACCCTTATGGCAGGAAGCGAAGAGGAACTAAAGAGCCTCTTGATGAAAGTGAAGAGCAGAGCAAAAAAATTGGCTTAAAACTCAACATTCAGAAAACTAAGATTATGACATCCAGTCCTATCCCTTCATGGCAAACAGATGGGGAAACAGTTTAAACAGTGACAGACTTTATTTTCTTGGGCTACAAAATCACTGAGTGCTGAGTGCTGAAGAATTGATGCTTTTGAACTGTGGTGTTGGAGGACTCTTGAGAGTCCCTTGGACAGCAAGGAGATCAAATCAATCAATCCTAAAGGAAATCAATCTTAAATATTCATTGGAAGGAGTGACGCTGAAACTGAAGCTCCAATACTTTGGCCACCTGATGCAAAGAGCTGACTCATTAGAAAAGACCCTGATGCTGGGAAAGATTGAAGGCAGGAGGAGAAGGGGGTGACAGAGGATGAGATGGTTGGATGGCATTACCTACTCAATGGATATGAGTTTGAGCAAGCTCTGGGAGATGGTAAAGGACAGGAAAGCCTGGGGTGCTGGAGTTCATGAGGTTGCAAAGAGTCACACACAACTGAGCGACTGAACAACAATGACAACTGGTATAAACTTGCTCATCAAAACTGGAGACATGAGCAAGGCCTTGGGCTTTCTTGGGCTTGAAAATTAAGAAGCCACTACAGCTTTGTTATAGTGCTGGTGTGGATCCAAGTGTCTTCTTTTGTCCTGCGATCATTCGCCTGTTCTTCCCTTCTGAATCTTTCCTCACTTTACATGGGTTTAGCAAGAAAAACACTTCTGAATTTCTCCTTAGACAATTTCTCTTGGAAGTTTTTTCCACCTGTCAACTTTTACCAGCTAAGTTACTGCTCTCTAAAGCGCCCCATGTTTACGGACTGAATTCGCATTAAATGTACGTGAGTAGTTTGCCTTGAAAATGGCTCTTAGAAGGCTCCCAGCTCATTCAAAACTTGTGTCAGATTAAAATAAAAAATTAAGAATGTCACTTTAAAGTGTTTAAACAGATGATGACACCCATATGAAACAGACAGAATTCTCTACCATCTAAAGAGCTCCCCAGGGCTCCCCCTAAGAGGGACCACCGCCTGTCACAGTTTTTACTAAGTCTTGCTGTCAGAGCCTCAGGCCCTGTCAGTAGTTTCCCTGACACCAGCGTCCCTGGATCCACAAGTTGTCACCAAATAGAAACGGACATGGAAGGGCCCTCCCCTACTTCCTACATCCCCTGCCCCCTCTCAGGTGTGCCGACACATGGACCTCCTGAAGATGCACTTAGGGAGAGGGAAAATTATTGCCTTCATCTCTGAGCTACTAAAGATTTTCCTTAAGTTTTGAAACGGAAATATTTTGTTTAGTCATAAAAATGCAAAATATCTTTCCAACAGCGAATCCAATTCACTCCACACACTGTTATACTATTCACCCTGTTACACTAGGAACGTTCAGTGAATCACCAATGAAAGACAGTTCCAGAAGCACACTCGTCCCTCCTTCCTTGATGTGGTGCTCAAAATCCAGCAGGGTCCAGGGGTCTCAGTCTGGCCTCCTCCTTTCCCTAAGCTCCAGGACTGCTGACTCAAGGGCTCATCAGGGTTACCTTTGCCCAGCCGCTCTCCATCGGGGCACAGTGCAAATCCCTCTCCAGGGACGTCTGTGAACTCTCTGCCAACAAAAGTCTGTCTAACTGAATAAACCGACTTGGAGAGTCAGCAAATGGTCTACTTGTTGGACAAGAAAAGAGAGCCTTTTCTCCATAGCCATGCCCTCTCTTTTGGTTTTCCTTCTCCCCACTGATTTCTCCAGACCCTAAGAAGCAGATGTGAAGAAGTAGAAAGGAAAAGAATGAAAGGAAACAACGACATATGACACTCCCTCTCCCTCCCAAAGAATCTCTGACCAGTAATGATAGGGTTGCCAGATGGAAGTGGGACCATATTACAACCACAGCCTTCTTAGTGCCTTAGGAGTTATAATCAAACTCTAAACGTAGAGGTAGGCCATCCAAACCAGCCCGTGTACCCTCTAGAGGCTCGTCTGGAAACCACACTCTCCACCGCACTGTCAAAGCGTGGATTGCATTTTGCCATTAGGAACACAAAACTGTAATTCTGGATGGCATTCCTGACCAAGGACTCCAAGTGAAAAAGTGCTACCGATGGCCTGCAGTGACCTAGAAGGAGGCTGTGGTGTGACACGCTCAGTGGCTGTGGAGCATGAATTTAGCAGTCTCATATTATGTGGGATATATATGTATCTCATATATGTGGGATAGCCCAGGGATCACATCATGTCTCTGCATTGGCATGCAGATTCTTTACCACTAAGCCACCAGGGAAGCCCCCAGAACTTTCTTTTTTAATACACTTAAGAGGCTGTCAGTGCTTAAAGCAAGGGGCTTCCCAGGTGGTGCAGTGGTAAAGAATCCCTTTGCCAGCACTGGAGATGCAAGAGACACAGGTTCGATCCCTGGGCAATCCCTTTGCCAGCACTGAAGATGCAAGAGATGCAGGTTCAATCCCTGGGCTGGGAAGATCCCCTGGAGAAGGAAATGGCAACCCACTTCAGTATTCTTGCCTGGAAAATTCCAAGGACAGAGGAGCCTGGTGGGCTACAGTCCATGGGTTCACAAAGAGTTGGACATGACTGAACACACACACACACACACACACACACAGTGTTCCAAGCTGCCCCACAGAGGGCTTGTCACTAATCTGAAAGCCAGCTGGGCTCTTACTGATGCTTTCATTGTCCAGAGAATGGCTGATTCTCTGGTGCCCATTACTTTCATTAGGGGCTCTTTATCAAAACAAACACTCTAGTAAATATGCTTATTACATTTCATTTTTTATTTTAGAAATCAGGGTTTTAAAAAACTTAACTTATCCACATTTTATGTCCTTCGGTGCCTTTAAGAGCCTAGCAGGCCTTCACTTAAATAAACAAAACATTAGGCTAAGACACTCTGTCTAAATGGGCACATTAGCAGGTTAATAAATCTATAGTCACTTAAGAATTTTAGCCTTGACAAAGATACTCCAAGGGGAGAGTAATTAAAAAGATACTAGTCTAAGGAAGCCCCTGTACCAATGACCAGTGCATATACACTGAAATATTTACTCTCCTCTGATATTCCTGGGTTCTGCAGGAATTTAGATTAATCATCCTTAGATTAATCACCCAGGTTCTATCCTGGGTCAGGAGGGAAGATTTTCATGGCCTGGTTAACTACTGGGGACTTTTTCCTAGTATGGGAGGAGGAAAACAGGAATATTTGTTGGGGGGGTGTTTGAGAGCTAGCGTGTAGGTTTACTGAGCACCTCCTTGAGCCCTGAGCCCCCAGGCAAGAGAGGAGGTGGGGGGAATGCCCCCTGCACTACCACAGAGACTCACCCACCCCATTTTTCCTTCATCCATTCACTGAACACATGTTCACACAGAAGGACATGGTCCCTGCCTGCAGGGAGCTAACAGCCCAGCAAAAAAGGCAGCTGAACAGGCAATCAGAGGAAATTTCATGTTGGGATAGCATGCTTTCTCCCTCATCGTCCTTCTAGAGACTTGCATGATGTCCCCCTGCCTCTCTCTGAGCCTAACCTCCACCACTTGCCCCTACTCCACTCCCGTGGCTGCAGCCTCACTGTCCCTTGAATAGGCTGCTCTTGTTCCCAGCTCAGAGCCTTTGCACTTGCTGTGCCACCTGCCTGGAGCAGTCTTTTTTCCACTTCATGAGGTCTCCCCTCAGATGTCACCTTTCCCAAGAGGTCTCTTCTAGCACCCACCTAAGAAAGGATCCCTTCCACCGCCTCTATTTCCGTTTTCTTAATAGCACACTTGTCAATACTGGATTAAGCCAGCTTTGGACCATCCATCAGAATGTAACAGGCAGGAAGACAGGACCTGTTTTCTTTTCATGGCAGCTTCCCCAGAACAATGCTTGGGGCCAAAGAGGTGCTCAGGAAAAATTTGCTTGTAAGTAACTACTGTGATAAGAGAGGTACAGCAGGTAAGAGAAGTGACATATGTGGGAAGGAGTTAGTCAGATTTGGGGAGGAGTTATAGAGGAGAGAAAACAGAGAAAGCAGGGAAAAGAGACTGCAGAAGGTCCATCACAATGCTGAGTGAGCAACTTCTCGATGCTGGCAAAACCTTGGCAAAAGGCTAAAGAGGTGAGAAAGAGCACCCATGTCTGGCCTTCAACAGGATCTGCTAAACTCTCCTCCAGCAAAAATTGTCCTAGAACCCCTCCTCCCTGGAAACCAGAACAGCAGAGGGAGAGGTATTGATGAACAGCACCCTCTTGTGGCCAGAATTCCCTGAACAGGATGCTCAGACTATGGCTTTAGCGTCTGGCCCAATACCTGCTTTCTCTGATGCTGCTTCTCCCTTCCTTTTACCCAAACCAAACGAACAGACAGACAGAAAGACAACCATCCAGTGCAGCAGAGTTGATCCTTTGGTAATACCGCTCCTTAGACTTGCCATTTGGAAAGAGTTTATCTTGTTTAAAGGTTGGGGCTCCTGAGCACATCCCGCGTCTTCAGCGCAGGACACGGCAGCCTGGCGGCAGGCTTACAGCCAGGGAGCCTGGTCCACACTCCAGCTGTGGCCTGGGGCCACACAGAGGGGACAGAAAGGCCAGGCCTGGGCAGCTGAGGGAGAGGCCGGGACAGTGGTCGGTGCTGCATGGGACAAACGCCTCCACTGCGGTCATCTCCCACCCTCTGAGCCACCACAGAGACTGCAGCCAAACAAGCTGCCAATAAAGTAAGAAAAACTCCATGGCTGAGGCTAGTGTGGGACGTGGACCAGAGCCCCCCGGGTGCCCTGGGCATGGAGCCAGGGGTGTCACTGTGCCAGGCTCGGCCTCCCCGATCCTGTGCAGACAGCCCAGCGCTGCGGCCGGAGCGTGGCCACGACTTACAGCCTCCTTCACCATTTATGGTAGCTGAGCCTCTGTTTGGCCTTCACAGGCCAGTCAAACCCCACACTGGGCGGGGCGGGGGGGTGCTGCAGGGGTGTCCTGCTCCCACAGGGCTGTTTTCAGAGCAGATCCAAACAGCTCTGGCAGAGTCCTTGACGGGATCTCTCTGTTTCTGCTTTGAAACATGCTCGGATGGGCAACCATCCAGGCCCCACTCCTCCCACAGACCTATGGGGTGAGGGGGATGGTCCCAGAGTCTTCTTGCCCCTCTTCTGGGGACCCCCACCTCCACTGGGACTGTTAGCTCAGTGGGGTCTCTCTAATCCAATCTAAACACAGGCAGCCCAGGACAGGCTCTGGATCAGCAGGGCCCTTGGTTGAAGCCAGCCAGGGAGGCTGAGACCACACAAGCATCACACACCTCTCCGGCCCTCTCCACCACCACCACTTTGAGGTAGGCCTCTCGGACCTCCAAGGAGAGCCCAGGGGTTGGGGAAGGTGGGAGCAGCGACCCTGGCCTGGATCCGCGATTTCCCCAGACCCCTCAATCAGCCATAAGCGAGATCCGAGAGGAAAGAACAGGTGGAGTGTAAACTAGAATGAGGCTGACAAGCCCCTGGGGCCACAGTCAGGCAGGGATGCGAGGAGGAGGGCCTCCTGGGAAGAGGCAGAGCCAGTCCCCAGGTGGTGACTCCATGCCAGGCACTCCGGAGGAATCGCAGAGGAACCCGAGAGGCTGGAGAGCATGTCCTTCTCCTTGGCAGACAGGCTGTCAGTGCCATTCCTTTATCCCTCGGGGGTGACACTGCCTAGCCCCTGGGGTGAGGGTCATCCCCACTCTGGGGCCAGGGGACTTGCCCTCTGGAAAAGGACTGGGAGTGAGCAGGGCCTTGGAGATCTGGGTTCCAAAGGCTACTGTGGCTCACAAGGCAAGTGACGTTGACTTCTTGAGACCTCCAGACCTTTCTGTGAAAGATAGGAAGAGCGCTGCCCCCTCCAACCCCTCTTCCGGGGTTTCTGAGAATCGAGAAAACACAGGTGGGGTGACAGTATCTAGCGAGGTAACCCACATAGGATGTTCCCTCCCCCTTTTCAGCGAAACCACCTCTAAGGCCTCCTGGAAGGCTGCTGCTCAGATACGAGACTCTCCCCAAGAGGCTGAGCCCTAGGGGAACAGAGCCGGATGGCATGTCTCCTACTGAGCTGCTGGCAAAGCAGGGCATGCCGCGCCCGGTCTAAGCACTCAGTCCCCAGTCACTGTGGGACCTGGGGGCCCGGGCCCAGCTCTGAGGGTGGGGAATCAGGCTTACCTGAACACCCTGCCTAAGAAGACCTTCTCCAGCTCTGTCACCATGCCTGCCAATACCACAGCCCAGACAGCTGTCTTGAGTCTGTGGCTCCCCACTGGGACTTCTGGGACTAAACATTTGGTGCTGATCAATGCATGACGACCATGCTAATCAGATTACTGGACACCAGGCTGCTGAGGTGAAAGAGCAAGCTTGGGGTGGCAGGGAGGAGTGAGGGCAGAAGGAAACAGGGGACAAACTGGCTCTCTGGAAGCCTCAGTACTGGCACCTGTTACCTGGTGTTCCCCAGTGTCCCCCAGTGCATGAGGGGTCGTTTGTGAGAGCTTGAGTCCTACAGGAACTCATCCTCTTTCAGTGGGTGTGGTGTTCTGCCTATCAGACTGGAAGCTTCTCAAATCAAGGGAGTCTTTGCCTCTTTCCCCTGCATCTTCCCTTAGCCACAGTGGGGTGAGGGGTGGAGGACTGGCCTTGCACGTCCATCTCCTGTGGCAGACCCTGGACACTGTGAGCTCCTGGAGGCCATTGCCTCCACCTGCCTGCCTTCAGGTGCGGTGCCCTTTCTCCAAAGCAGATGTGCAGGAAAGGTGCTTCTAGAGGGCTGCCCAGAGGCTCCTACCCTGGACAGTGACGCGGGCGCTGCAGGACACCTGCCCCGCGGTGTTCTCAGCCAGACAGGTGTAGGTGCCATCGTCCTCTGGGAGGGTGTCCTGGATGTGGAGCTTGGCCACGCCAGCCTCGCAGCTGGAGCGGGCATACTGGATGGGCTGCCCTGAGGAGGAAAGCACAGGAGGGCTCAGGCTAGGGGGCAGCCGGCAGAGGGGTGGGAGTCCTGTCCTCAGCAGGGCGGCTGCTGTCATGATGCTGGGGCTCCCTACACTTGCTCAGGCCCACTGAGGGCTCATGATGTGTTAGGACCACCCCTAGCCAGCTGGACAGAGGCTCAAGGGGGAGAGAAAGAGGCGGGAGCCAGGGAGGTGAAGGAGAGGGGATGATTGTGAGGGTGGAGGAGCAAGACTGGGGCTGGTAGGACTTGGGGGAGAGATTCTGGAGACATTTAGAATACAGGCGGGAAAGGGACAGAATTCTGTGCATTCTGTTTAAATAAATAGTCCCCAGATACACATCCTAGACTTCACATTATTCCAAGCCTGGAAAGAATCTCACAGGGTCACCTGGCCCACAGCCCAGCCTCAGGCAGAATGGACCTCACCCAGACTGCACATGAGGCTCCCAGCTCCTTTTAGATGTTTCCAGAAACAATGAGCTTATTTCCCACTGCAGATATTTATCAGAAGTGATTCTGTGCCCTCAACCTAATGCTGCAGTGAGGTGCATTTTAGGATTCCCAGAAAAGATAAAGACAGGGGATTAAAAAAGCAACTCTGGCCCCTTCTTCCAAGAGTCCCTTGCGTGAGAGGTCCTTTATTCAAGTCCCATAAAGTCCTACATGGAGACAGAAGTGTGTGCCATGAAATTCAGTGGTTTGTTTAATGCTATACATTCCCAGGATTTTATTATCTCAGGATGTGAGCTTTCATTTCCAGGAAAAAAGAAAATTTCATTACGGAAGGTCCTGGCCTTAGAGCAGGAATGTGTCCATTCACCATAAAGGAAGCAACTGTCAGCTCCTTCCCCTGTCAGCCCCAGGGTCCTGGTTTGCACTTCATAAAACAGGGGGTGGGCAGTGGGAGAGGGAGAAAGTGGTCTTCTCTGTAGGATGCAATGTTTTCTTCTGCTCATAGCAACACTCATATCTCCATGACAGAGACTGCCAAGCCAGCCACAGGGCCAGAGGGAGGAGATTCCGCTGGCCCGATGCACTTCATAGAGGTGGGGCTGGGGGCTGGGAGAGCCAAGGGGCCAGAGATCCTGCTACTGTGAGGACTGAACACTGCTCTGTGTGTGTGTGTCCCTAAAAGCTCTGTTTCTTGAGAATGCCAGTATATTCCCCGACTGAGAGCAAAGTGCCTCTGCTGTTGAAATCTGTACCGGCAAGCTGTTTGAGAGCTCCCCTTTTACTGGAGTATAGCTCATCTTGACTCCTCAATCATGGGGTGCAACGGTGGCCCCAGAAAGGAGTTGTTGGCTCAGGGCACTCAGAATTGGGTGACACAGCTCCAAGACTGGTAAAACCAGAGTTGGCGGCCAGGAGTCCCTGACTTGTGCATGATCGCCCTCTAGTGGGAGCAGTGTGAAAATACCAAGATTCACCAGTCAGTCTGGAGAGGCGTAAATCAGAAGTCAGCAAGCTCCTGCTCCTAGGCCACACCCCACTTGAAGCCTGTTTTTGTACAGTCTGAAAGTTAAGGATAGTTTTTACATATTTTAAATGTTGGGAAAAAAATCAAGGGAGGGATATTTCGTGACATGTGAAAATTATATGAATTCGCATTTGTGTCTATAAATAAGTTTTATTGCATTCATTTACATATGGTCTCTGGCTGTGCTTTGTGCCATGACAGCAGAATTGAGTAGTTGTGACAGAGACTGTGTGGCGTGCAAAGTTGGACACATTTCCCATCTGGCCCTTTACAGACAATGTTTCTTGACACCTGGCCTGGACCCTGAGCCAAGCAGGAGGGAAATGCTCTTGTTCAGATCTGTTCCTAGCCCTTAACATCCATGCTGTGTTCCAGCTGCAAGGAGGCCACCTCTGTGCTGATAGTCGTGGGATCCAACAGGAGCTCTGTCAGTAGTAAGGGGTGGAGGAGGAGACCCCCATTCTCACCTCTCTGCCCAAGAAGTCCACAGATAGGGAGACAGCAAGGCAAGTTCCTATGCAGAATGAAGATCATTTCTAGCAAAGCCTGAGCAAACTATACGGACGAGGCAGGCTCATGGCAACATGGCGACAGTGCAGCGATGCCTGGGGACTATCTGGTGCACGGTGATGGGCTCTGATCCCTTAAAGCGTTCATTCCATCAGCTGCGAGAGCTGGTAGAGACCCTAAACCTCGGTTCCAAGCATCTCCTCACCAATAAAGAGGGCAGTAAAGTGGGGCGTCCAGGGTCACCCAACCACTCAATACAGAGGAGGACAAGTGCAGGAGCCCGTTCAGCCTCCCCTAAGGTCCCCAAAAAGCAGACCAATTCAACTTCATCAATTTTATGGACTATTTCAATTCTAGTGATAGAGTTCTCCCATACATACTTTTGGAATTTAAAGGCTTTTTTCTTAAAAAAAGAGAGAGAGAGAGAGAGAGAAAGGGTGATAATATGTAATAATTATTTTTTTGTCCAAAGGACTTTACTTGGCAAAAAGAAAGTTGAGATGTTTCTATAGGACTATATTGTTAAAAAGAATTACTGGTCTATGAACCCCTAAACCACCTGCCGCTAAATAAAAGGCAAGATCCCAAGAGCAACTGCTAGTGTGGTTCATTAATTTGTGGGTTTTTTTGTTCACTTATTGACTCAACAAATATTTATTGAGAACCTACTTGTGAGCCTGGTTGTACGAAAAGAAGCTAAGTTGCTTGTGCACCTATGTGCCAGGCATCTCATTAAAGAATCTAATTTGACTTTCACAATCACCACCCTGAAAGGTAGGTGGCCTCATTCTCGTCTTGTAGATGAGGAGCTCAAGGCTCAGAGAGGGGTAAAACTTGCCTGGTGTCCCCAGCCAGGCATTAGCAGACTCCCAGGTCCCATGCTCGCTCTATACTCCATGCTTCTTTCTCATGCATAAATGATTCAGAGTGATATATGGGGAAGCTAAGCAGGAATTCAGGCAAGGCCAAAGGCTCGGTGGGCTGGAGTAGGGGGTCTCACCATTGAGCAGCCAAGTGATTCGAGGCAATGGGGTCCCCTTCACTGAGCATTGCAGCACAAAGTCCTGACCCTCAACGACAGTGCAGTCCTTCAGGGCACTGGAGAATGATGGGGCCACCTCCATCACGGCTGGTTCTGTGAGGGCAAAGGACAGACAGGTCGTCTCAGATCACCACTGGCCCAGGCTGCGGGCTGACCACAGGCAGCCACCTCACTGCCCTGGGCACCCACAGCTTGCTTTCTCAGTGGCCTGGCTTTGCCTCATCCATCATCACATAGGGAAGCAGGCAGTACTACCATGTGGAGACTTAGAGCTTGAAGCAGAGTGACTCCAGGGCCTTTTTCATCATCACAAGACACTCCACGTCTGGAAGTACTCAGGACCAGGCCAGCCTCTTCTCCTCCAGGACGCAAGTCCCTCCTGTCTTGTCTGGACTTTCACTGTCCTGGAGCATCCACCAAGCTCCTTCATCCCCTTATCTTGGCCTTATTCTACTTTGTCCTGTCTTAAATTGTCATTGATGTGTCCCATCAGACCCTGCACACTTTTTTTTAATTTTAAAAATCCTTGGCTGAAATGTTTCATTAGATTGAAAACATGGATAAAATAGATTTTTTAAGGAAAACATAAATCATCTAAATGGACTCAACAAACAATTTATAGGGACATCCCTGGCAGTCCAGTGGTTAAGACTTTGCCTTCCAATGCAGGAGGTGCGGGTTCGATCCCTGGATGGAGAGCTAAGACTCCACATGCCTTGTGACCAAACACCCAAAACATAAAACAGAAGCAATACTGTAACAAACTCAATAAAAACTTTTTTAAATGGTCCACATTTTTAAAAAGTCTTAAAAAATAACACACACAAAAAAATCCCCAACAATATATGTATACATTAGAAGTATACCATTATGGTTTACTCAAAAGAAGGATGAATACTAAAACACTATATGTAACAAAAAGACCCTGAACACTCTTGAGAATATCTTTTTACTTGGAAAGACCACAAGCCCACAGGGGAGGACATTTCAATTTTAAATTATTATAGTTATTTTTGTTCAAGTCCAAGACAGGATCAAATGACAAGGACTTACATGAGTTCTAGTTTTCTAATCTAGACCAGTAGTTCAGAAGCACTGAGGGCCTCAATCCCCCACATTTTCATTGAGAACCACTGAGCTGAACTCTACAGAAGACTTCTACATAGGTGAGTTGGGGAACATTTTGCTTGGGGGTCATAATTAAGAGCAATGGAGATAGAAAATCTTTTCTACAACAACCAGAACATGCTGCAGAAGAGTCAAGGTGGCTGATTTAAGGCAGCTGGGTTTTGTGATGAGATGATAGCCCACTGGCACTCTTCAGAGAAGCTATTCAATAGAGCGATGAGGGGAAAACTCTATTATATTGAGAGTACAAAGGATTTAGGGCAAAAACTAATATTCGAGGGCTTACTAGGTACTTTTCCAGAGGTGACGTGACAATGCCACGAGACTGCTATCTTTACTCGTTTTATAGACGAAGTTAATAATTTCCCACAGTCAAGCCCAGTGATAAAGCAAGGCTTTACACCCAATTCTCTGACTCTAGGTCCACACCTCCTCTTCTAGCCCAGGGGTACCCTAATAGGAGAGCAGGCAGTGGGAACACAGCTACAATCAGAATGTGTGCATCTGAGTGGACAGGTACAGAGTGAAGGGATGCCAGCTTACCTAGGCAGGTGAGGGGAGACACCACCTCCACCCCTTTGCTCCCAGGAGGCATCAACTTCCCTCATTAGAGAAATCCCCTTAGGAGGCACTGCAAACAACATGGGCTTTTGTGTCAGACCAAGATGGGTTAGGAATATGCTTTTTTACAAGGCATGGGACCTTGAGCAAGTCGCTTAACCTCACTACAGCTCAGTATTCTCATTGGAATAGGGGTATAACTGATTATCTCTTAAGATTGTTGAGATAACCAAATGAAGTCATGCCAGTAAAGTCTTTAGCATAAAGCCTGACTCATTGAACAAGCTTTCAGGGCGGTGTTAGCTCTTATCAGCAGATGGAAGCTGGGCACAGAGACTGGACTAGCAGCAAGTTTTGGGGTAAAAGAAGTATAGAGAAAACTTGGGAACTTAAGGGGCAGTGAGGCAGAGGGAAGATTTGCTTCTCCTTTTTAGATGAGGTGAGACCAGATCATGCCTGTAGGGAGGAGAAAGGGGTCTCCAGATAAGGCGAGGGGGAGAGACTGAAGAGATGGTGGGAAGGTCAACCATTATCAGACCTGATTTCTTATGGGTCTGGGAAGGATGGAAGGAGAAGTCTTGGTAAGGGAAGCAGGCAGCTTTTCTGCAGTGATAGGAAGAAGGAGAAAGAGGTGTTAGACGACCTGCATCTTGGTGAAGCCTTCAGGAGACTTCAGAACAGCTAAGGAGAAAGGCAGGCAAGCCAGACTTCTGGGATGCAGGACCTAGGACTCCCACTAAGTTCTCCACCAGACAAGGAGCAAGAACCCTGGCAAAGTACTCAACATCAGCTTTCTCAGAACTCTGGAAATTAACCAAAGACGTGCAGCATTCTGAGGAACTTTCATTCTAAAGCAATCATACAGCTGAATCTTGGTAAGAACAGCAAGCTTTGTGGCATGCCCAGTTCCCACCCTCTCCCTCAGCTCTGCAATGGCTTAAAAATCAACATTGTCTTCCACTCCCAATTTGTGTAGGTACAGGCTCGATGCATAGTTTCCATTTAATAATAATAGCTAATGCTCCAACCAAAGCCTGTTGTTTTTTAACCTTTGGTGGCCATGAGGCCAAGAGAGTCCCCCACCCTAATACATAGCCCTGAATGATGAAGGTCAGGTTTATGGCACCCCACTCCAGTACTCTTGCCTGGAAAATCCCACGGATGGAGAAGCCTGGTGGGCTGCAGTCCATGGGGTCGCTAAGACTCGGACACAACTGAGCGACTTCACTTTCACCCATTGGAGAAGGAAATGGCAACCCACTCCAGTGTTCTTGCCTGGAGAATCCCAGGGACGGGGGAGCCTGGTGGGCTGCTGTCTATGGGGTCGCACAGAGTCGGACACGACTGAAGCGACTTAGCAGCAGCAGGTTTCCTGACCTGGGACCTCTGCCTACAGGCACTCCCACCTCCAAATGAATGGGTAATATTCCTTGCAAAGGAATTCACAAATGTAGTAAAATTCCCAATTAGGAAGCAAGTCAATAGTACACAGTGAAAAACAAGACTATCTTTCACCCTTTCCTACAGACCCCTACTTTCTCTTCCTAAAGGAAACTGGGGGCCTTCCCAGAAATGTTTATGCACATACAAGCATCAGTTTGCTTTGTGTACATAGATTTTTTTCCCCCTTTACCGCAAGCAGCATGTGATACACACGATCCTCTCTGCACCTGGCTCGTCCCCATACTAACATATCTTGGACAGGTCTCACCACCAGAGTCTACAGGTCAGGCCCGTTTGTTTCACTGGCTGCATGGCGTCCTACTGTGTGAATGAACTAGGTTCTTTTTTTGGAAACGTTTATTATAACAAATTTCAAACACACACAAGAGCAGACAGAAACACACAAAAGTTGTATAGTGAATCATTATATACTTGTTTTTCAACTTTCATAATGGCCAGTCTCACTTCATTCATACCCTACACCAAGTCCCAACACACACGGATTCTGATATGATCAGAAATTCTATCATTTCACTAGTAAGTAACTCAACTTACATATCTAAAATATGCAGACTTTGAAAAGAATAACCACAGGTTCCATCATCACATCTTAAAAATAGCACTAATTCCTTTATATTGAATATCTTATCAATGCTCAAATTTTCCTGATTTTCTTATAAAAAATTTTATATCAATTTTTATATCAACCAGGATCCATCATGCAAAGTCCAGCTATTGTGATTATTGGTGTCTCCTGTGTCTTTTCATTTAAGTTTCCTACAGGCTGTCCCTTCTTTCCTTTTTGTTTGCAATTTACTTGCTGAAAAAGTAAGTAAAGGTTATTTGTCTCATAAGTTTTCCAACAGCCTGCAATGGGCTGGCTCTACCCCTGTGGTTTACTAATTTCCTCAACAGTAGGACATGGCTTGAGGGTCCCTAAATAGCATTTAAAGTAGGGAGAAATCTCACAGAGAGATAGGTGGGTGCAACATCTATTTCTGCTTTATTGACTATGCCAAAGCCTTTGACTGTGTGGATCACAAGAAACTGTGGAAAATTCTTAAAGAGAAGGGAATACCAGACCACCTGACCTGCCTCTTGAGAAACCTATATGCAGGTCAGGAAGCAACAGTTAGAACTGGACATGGAACAACAGACTGGTTCCAAATAGGAAAAGGAGTACGTCAAGGCTGTATACTGTCACCCTGCTTATTTAACTTCTATGCAGAGTACATCATGAGAAACTCTGGGCTGGAAGAAGCACAAGCTGGAATCAAGATTGCTGGGAGAAATATCAATAACCTCAGATATGCAGATGACACCACCCTTATGGCAGAAAGTGAAGAGGAACTAAAAAGCCTCTTGATGAAAGTGAAAGAGGAGAGTGAAAAAGTTGTCTTAAAGCTCAACATTCAGAAAACGAAGATTATGGCATCTGGTCCCATCACTTCATTGCAAATAGATGGGGAAACAGTGTCAGACTTTAATTTTTCGGGCTCCAAAATCACTGCAGATGGTGATTACAGCCGTGAAATTAAAAGACGCTTACTCCTTGGAAGGAAAGTTATGACCAACCTAGATAGCATATTCAAAAGCAGAGATATTACTTTGCCAACAAAGGTCCATCTAGTCAAGGCTATGGTTTTTCCAGTAGTCATGTATGGATGTGAGAGTTGGACTGTGAAGAAAGCTGAGTGCCAAAGAATTGATGCTTTTGAACTGTGGTGTTGGAGAAGACTCTTGAGAGTCCCTTGGACTGCTAGGAGATCCAACCAGTCCATCCTAAAGGAGATCAGTCCTGGGTGTTCATTGGAAGGACTGATGCTGAAGCTGAAACCCCAATACTTTGGCCACCTCATGTGAAGAGCTGACTCATTGGAAAAGACCCTGACGCTGGGAGGGATTGGGGGCAGGAGGAGAAGGGGACGACAGAGGATGAGATGGCTGGATGGCATCACTGACTCGATGCATATGAGTTTGGGTGAACTCTGGGAGTTGGTGATGGACAGGGAGGCCTGGTGTGCTGCGATTCATGGGGTCACAAAGAGCTGGACACAACTGAGCGACTGAACTGAAGTGAACTGAAGACTATTGAAAACAGTTTTGTTACAGTAGGAAAAAACTGGAAACAGTCAAAACAATCTAAATGGAAACAACAATGAGACCATGGCTAGACATCATTCTAGGAAATATATAGTCATTGCAAAGCATGTTTTCAAACGACATAAGAAGCATAGAAAGAAATAATACTGAAAAATGCCTATGGAACATGAGCAAATTAGAATCGCAAGCAGTTTACAAACAGCATAATGCCAAATTTGTTTTTAAAAAGGTAAAAAACGCTTATTTCCGAGCCATGCGATTGCACATCGTTTGAATCCTCGCATTGCACATGCAGTACTTTTATAAACAGATCCCACAATGAGCAGAAGAGAGGGGCACCCACATCCCCTCACGCCACTCTAAGTGTGTCTGTCTGGCTCAGAGTGAGCCCTCAGACGGGCCCCTGAGGAGCTAGAGACAGGCAGCTCACAGTGGGCCGGGCCTGTCTATTCTGAGCTGATCCTGCTGTGAATCCCCATCAGGAATCACTCCCTTGGAGCAACGACTTTGACCTCAGCCAGTAGGCAGGAATGATGCCTCTCTCGGGTGGTACCCCCTGGGCAGGGGACTGCAGGAGACGACACTGGTGCCATGTGTGAAGCACTCCATGGAGGTCCTCCCACAGAGAAGCCAGGGGGGCCTTGAGGGACGTACTCACTTTTCACCAGGAGGGTCCAGTGACAGGACGCCTGGCCTCGGACATTGGCAGCTGTGCAGCTGTAGCTCCCGCTGTCCTGGGCCCGGGCTCTCCACAGGCAGAGGTAATGCGTGCCCCCAGCTTCGTAAACCTCGATGCTGCCCTCTTGACTCCTCACGGGGACACCGTCCAGGAACCAGGTCACTTCAGGTTTTGGGATCCCTGAAACTACAGGGCCAGGTGAAGGACATGAGGCCCCCAAGAGTGCTGGTGGGGTGGGGTGGGTGATGAAGGGACTGAGCCTGAGGGCGGGCTTAGCTGGTACGCCACTGCCCTCCGGCTGGAACCCACTGGCTTACCCTCCCCCTCCTCCCCAAGACAGAGGCCGGGGCCCTTCGGGAGGAGGGATGCCAAGTGACACAGCTGGCTTCCAGACCAGCCAGAGCCTGCAGAAGGGAGGACAGAGACATGGATCCTGGGGTTCGTTCCTGGTGGCCATGGTGGTGATGGGTTTCCCGTGGTGGGGGCTAAAAATTGGGGCTCGGGGTCGGTGCTCTCTTCAACCATGAGCAATGCGCCACTGCAGGGAGCATCTCCTGAGGGGAGACCCCTATCAAGTGCTTCGCTGGGGTGGGGGACTCTAGTCCAAGGCAGTGGTGGATACAGGAGGCTCCGACCGCTGAGCGGAAGGAAGGGAGTGCCCCCCCCACCCCCCACCCCGGGAGCTACCATGTGCATACCAGAGACCCCAGGCCACTCTACTCACCCTCGCATCTGAACTCGACTGGCTGATCTTCACTGACCTCCTGGCTCTGGGGCTTGTTCTCAAATTTGGGAAACGTGGTGTCTCTCTGGCTCTCCATGGGGACCTTCCTGGTAGCAACCTTGCCCATGGTGTCCTGGCTTCCCAGGCCTGACCGCCTGGTGGGGAGGGTGTCTAGAGGGGCCGCAGCTGGCTCCTCCCTCTCTTCTCTGGAGGGACAGGGGGTGCCTGGGACTGGAGCTCTGGGCTCCAGCTGGACTTTTGCCGCCTGCAGGGTGATGGTGCTGGAGGTCTTCTGCAGGATGGGGGCCCTCTGGCCCTTTCTGGGGGAGTCCCCCAGTGGCTCCAGCTCAGATTCCCTGGGGGGTTGAGGCTGGCTCCCTGTGGCCCAGGTCGGGGAGCCTCCTCGCTGGGTGCTGGGGTGGTTTTTATTTTCGGCAGCAGCCTCCAAGCCATCCGGTTTGGACCCCTGAGTGACTTCCTTCCTGATGTCTGTACCGGCCACCTTTGTTCCTCTCACGAGTGACCTGTTTGGTGGTGAGGGACGGAAGGTGGGGCAGAAGAAGAAGGAAGAGAACAGTCATCTAGTTACTCATCACAAGCACGGGCTCCAGGAACCAAGAAAGCCCACAAACTAGGACAGAGTAAGAGCGAAAGTCTTTCTCTGCAGTTGGCTCAGTTTCCAGCCTGAAGACAAGCAGGTGGATTCTGGCCTTGAACATGGAGGGCACGCTTGCAGAGCAGTGCCCTTCCTAATGATGGCTAACTAGTAAAAATACTGAGCAGGGTCTTCAAGAGTCTCAATGCTGACGGCAAGCCTGGCCCAGAACCTAGGCAGCAAATTACAATAGAAAATGAAACATTCCAAATAAAACAACGCCCCTCAAACAGGTGGTTCTCCCCACTATATGATGACTCAGAAACTGGCATTTCTTGATTACAATCCCTCTCTTCTAACAGGGCATTTCGAGATGGACCGATGACAGTCATAAAGCCTACACATACCTATTGGAATTGTCCAAACCTGGAAAAAAGAGAGAAGGTAGAAAGACGGTAAGTGGAATGTTGTATACACCAGGAGCAGGAAGCGATAAAACAAGAATCTCTCATTTATGACAGAGTTTGGCTTCCTGAGCGCTCAGCTTCCCCTGTGGCCCTCCGCCCCGTCTCCTTTCAGCTCCCCTGGTCCTGAACTTCTTGAGTTGATCTGATAAACTCCTCTGAGCCCTGCAGACACTCTTAAGTTTCCAGCGCTGCCCTGGGCCTTTGCTACGGCCTCTGCTGCCCCACCCTGGGCACAGTAGCTTCCCATTCTCTAGCCTGAAGAAGGAAACAAAACCCACTGGAGAGATAAACGAAAATAAACACCTACCCAAAACTTCAAACCCACACAGTTCCACTTGCATGTAGCCCTCTGAAGAACCCCTCAAGGTAATCATTTTTGACAAATACCTGCTTCATTTTAAAATGTACAGAAAAAGTGTAATTTTATTCAGTTCTTCAAAGGAAAAAAATACTATTACTAGATATATTTTTCTACCACTTATTTTTTTAAAATGTTTTATCATGGAAAATTACAAAATATACAACAGTACTGAGAAGGATATGACAAACACTGAAAGCCAACACCCAGATTAGGGAAATATCAACATTTTGCCAATCTTATCCATATCTCTCTGTTTTGTTTTTGAGGGACTTTTTCTGGGAGTATTTTCAAACAAATCCCAGGAAACACACCATTCTGGCATTAATTGCTTCAGACGGGATCAGTTCTTTAATTCAGTGTTGGGGAAAGTAGAGGAGAGAGACTAAAATGGTAGGATCCTGAGACTGTAGTGAGTTGTGAAGTCAAAGCCTATGGTCAGTAAATGGGTTTTTTTCCCTTAATGAAGTAGAGGAGAAGAGAAAATGCCAGCATGTATTGTATATAATACTCAAGATTGTTTAATGAAACTGGTTTTAGTAATATTTGTGTATATGTATGTTTTCATATATTGCTTCCCTGGTGGCTCAGATGGTAAAGAATCCTCCTGCAATGTGGGAAACTTGGGTTAGATTCCTGGGTTGGGAAGATCCCCTGGAGGAGGGCATGGCAACCCACTCCAGTATTCTTGCCTGGAGAATCCCCATGGACAGAGGAGCCTGGCAGGCTATAGTCCATGGGGTTGCAAAGAGTCGGACACGACTGAGCAACTAAGCACACACACACACACACACACAAACACACACACGTCCTGGGTTGCAATGTAGAATAAATTTGTTTCTGTGGGTAGTAAAAATACTTGGGCTGAAAAAGTGAAGAGAGCAAGGAGGGATACTTTCTGAGGAAGAAAGGAGATGGAGAAAAGGAAAGTCATAGAAGAGATAGGGTAAGAAAGGAAGAAGAGAAAGTGAGGGTTGTTTTACTCCCTGATACATAAATCCCAACCCACTCAAGGTTCCCACTCAAATGGAGTGACCTCAGTCATCCTCCCTGTCCACACATCCTCCCAGTTTCCCCAGGCTGGACTTGGCAGAACCAAGGGGAATGGAATGGGGAGTCATACACAGAGAGATTTCAAGAGAAGAGCTAATTGGGGCTGATGACTGTAGGAAGAGACGGGGGCCAGAGCTGGTCTGAACTGCCCAGTCCTGTGAGAAGGGAAGAGTTAGGTTGAGGGAGCACCTGATCTGAAGGACAGAGTGGACGCTGAGATAAAGTTTAGGTTGGGTAAATATGAGGTGATGGGAAGACACTTGCAATGTGCACTCCTCCAAAAGGCAATTAGAAATGTAAATCACAAAGAAGTCTGAGCAAGAAGGAAAAACTGAACCCAGGTGCGCAGACACAGGTGAAGAATCTTCCTCCTCCACTGCGTCTGTGCTGCTCGCCCACCCATTCTTCTGATCCAAGACGCTGACCCGGGGATGGATACCTGAGTACCTAAGTGCGGCACATGTAACACACAGATGTGTGACGAACAAGCAGCTCCTTCTAGGTCCTTTAGGAGCCCCGGAAGGGACGGTTCTGCAATGGCCCTCCCACAGCCCTTGGATGGAGAGCTTGGACCGTACCTTGGATGGAGAGCTCAGCAGACATGGAGGCCTTCCCTGACCCATTCACCACCATGCACGTGTATACTCCCACGTCATCTCGGGTGACATCGTGGATTTCCAGGACTTGCATCCCGTTCTTCTCGGACATAGACACACGAGCGCTGGGCTGCAGGGGAACATCTCCCTGTGGACGGCACAGGTAGCTTGGTCAGAGAAACTGCTCACCTTTCAGCTCTGTCCTGTGTGCTGCCAATCTGCACGGGACAGACGCCAGGCACAGGCAGCAGGGCCCTCTGCTCTGGGCTCTGTCATCATGCTCGGAGAGCAGCCTGAGGGCCGCCCAAGGACCCTGACTCTGCTGTATGGATGTGCTGTGGTGTTCCGTCCAGCCCAGAGCAGGTGCATGGAACCTGTTTGAATGGAGTCCAAGTTTGAGGTGGAAAATTCTACATTCCTCACTTTAGTTCTCCTGTGCCTCCCTCTTCCTTTTATAGATGTTCCAGGGTCAGAACAGGAGAATCAGGACACAGGGAAAAGGTGCCCATTGCTCATTTTTATCCAGGAGTTCCACCCATGAAAAACCTACTCTCCTTGGCTTTGACCTCCTCGCTGCCCTGTTTACACCCACTCCTGTCCCTCTCCCCTGCTTCCCCACCTGTTTTCACAGTGTCTAGCCCCAGTGATTGATAAAGCACTCCCATGTGGAGTCTCCCAACAGTATTTTGAGGTTGGTGGCATTTTCTCTGCCTCACAGAGAAGGAAACCCGGGTTCTAAAAGACCAATGTCTTGCCCAGCATCACATGCTCTGTGAATCAGGGAGCGATGGCTTGAAATCAGCCCCAGACTTCAAAGTCCACTCTCTTGACATGGTCAGGTCTGTCTTGGCTCAGAAGTTTTATGCTCGTCTGTGAGTGTGTGGATTACAGGACATTGTGGGCTGAGTGACAGGAAGAGTTATGTGCACAGGGGCAAGAACAGGCAGGGCTACCAAACACAGGAGAAACTCGAGGGCCATCTACAGTTGTAGTGGCAGGGACTGATTGAGAAGACAGACTCCCGCTAGCCCAGGGATCTCACCCAGATTGAGGGCAGACAGAACCCTACCTTGAGCCAGGTGACCTGTGGCTGGGGCCGGCCAGTGATCTTGCAGGAGAACCGTCCCATCTGTCCTTCTCTGACCACCGCTCGGCCCAGCTTGGTAGCAAACTTTGGTGGACATTCTCCCCAGATGCTAGGACGGGTCTCCACGGCAGGGGCTGCAAATCTGTCCCTGGGTAAAGATCAGCAGGAAATTCTCAGCAATGCAGATCCTTTTCTGCCTGTCCCCACCCAAGTCACTTAAGATGGGCTCAGAAACCAGCAAAGGGAAGCCTTCCCAATTCTGTGCCTCAAATACATTCCTGGAAAATATCTATGGCACCAAAACCTATTTCCCCTACCTCCTGAGCATGCGGCTAGTCTTCAGTTACTAGCCCCTTGAATTTGTGCTCCTCCTCCTGCTCAGTTACTCACTCATGCTCAACTCTTTGTGACCCCATGGACTGCAGCCCACCAGGCTCCTCTGTCCATGGGATTTTCCAGGCTAGAGTGTTGGAGTGGGTTGCTATCTCCTACTACAGGAGGTCTTCCTGACCCAGGGATTGAACCCATGTCTCTTGCAACTTCTGTGTTGGCAGGTGGGTTCTTTACCACCGAGTCACCTGGGAAGTCCAGTGAATTTAGGTACATCTGAATTCTACTGGACTCTGGCCAAAGCCTAGGTTTCGGCCAACAGACTGTGGACAGAAAGCAGAAGCACTGTGTGCCACTTTTAGGCTGGACCGTCCAAAACCTCCTATGTGATTCTCTTCTGGCTAGATGCAGAGAATTCTGCCGAAGAGATGATGGAGCCACAAAACGGAAGGAGCCTGGGTCCCTGAAATTTAGTTGGAAGGTTCTCCACTTGTCTGAGAAAATATGAACTGATTTGGATTGAGTAAGAAAGAAACTTTCCTTGTGTTAAGCCTTTGTGATTGAGGGGCTTGTTTGTTACAGCAGCCATTTTTACTTACCCTTGCCAATATAGGTTTACTCGCCATAAGAAAAGTCACATATTGATTGCCTCTTCTAAGTCTGCTTATTTTAGGTCTTCTGACTCTGGTCTTGGTTATTAGAGACTCCTGCAGACTATCGCCATATAGCCCACTTCCATTTAGTTGGATCAAAGGAGCAATCCACAGAGCCACAGGGTCGGGAGGGCTGTGTGAATGACATGTCACATCCCAGTAGGCTCCAGCTTTAGTTATAACCTGGGGTGCTTGAGAAAACTTGCTCCCCAGGCTGTTCTGTCAAGGCGACAGGAGCCAATCCAGCCCTTACCCTGGGTTGAACACCCCAAAACTTACCCCAAGGCTTTGGAAACAACAGGCTGGCCAGGCTTCTTCACAAAGCTCCCTGCAAGTAGGAAACAAAGAGAAAGGCTTGAAGAGCCAAGGCTGAGCTACCAACTTGGAGCAACAAAAGTCAGGGAGTCAACAAGGAGGATGGGGTGAGATAATGATGGTAACAGTTCACCCTGATTGAGCCTGTACTGGGTCAGACCACCTATGGTGGTCACTTTACATGTATCATTGCATGGATTTCCTGCAATAATTTAAGGGGACTGGTATCACATCATCCTTCTATATTTTTTAAACTGGTGGGAAAAAATGAGATTCAGAGATGTGATCACCCCCTTGAGTCACAGAGCCGGTAATGGTACAAGCAAGCATCCCAATCTGCCTGTTGTAGAACACGCCACCATTCGGCTGAGCAGTTACATGTTCTTGGACCTTCCACTTTGGGGATGCCCTGTGGAAATCAGGACCTCTCCAGAAAAGGAGCCAACTGAATGGAGCAGGCAGAGGCAAATGCATCACTCCTGCCGAGTCTGTTCCCATCAGACCCAATCACCGCCCCACTCAAGGCCCAGCAAACAGCAGTATCTGTCCAGCGGGAGCAAGCAGATCACTGGAGAGGGGCTCCAGTGAAGCCAGTACATCCCAGAACCTGCACCAGCAGGACAGTGGGCACTGCTGGTCCTGGGTGTGGTGCTGCTGTGCTGGGTAGGAAGCAGTTAAGTAGCAGACCCAGATGACTGGTGCCACCTCCTTTATCTAAATGCTGCTGCTCGTAGGAACAACTCACAACGTGACCAGGAAGTGGCGACAAAGTGGTTGGGGTATTTTTGAGGAATGGGGAAGGGGAGAGGAGGAAATTTTTGAGATGACAATAGGCTTGAAAGGTGCTCTCTTTTTGTGATAGGCTGGGAATGTTTATAAGACTCCACCCAAAGCACTCCTGGAAAGGGTAGAACTCATTCCCTGATAACAGCAGGCAGCTGCAGTGAGAGATCGGCAGGGGGTTTCCTGGAAAAGGGGAAACTCTTAAATCCCCGCACGGATCACACTTACATGAATGCATAGGAACAGAGGAGTGGAGGATGAAGCTCATGGCTGAGTCCTTTCCTCAGCTGTATCTGGTTTAAGGTTATACCAAGATCTCAGTGAAAAAGAGTTAATAACGAACAGTGGAATCACATTCATATCGTCGTTCCATATGGGTTGGCAATTGTGGTATATGTGCTTCTTCTTAATATAACTATTTAGTTAGCTGGGAAAATACTACACATGGACATCACCAGATGGTCAATACCAAAATCAGATTGATTATGTTCTTTGCAGCCAAAGATGGGGAAGCTCTATACAGTCAGCAAAAATAAGACCAGGAGCTGACTGTGGCTCAGATCATGAACTCCTTATTGCCAAATTCAGACTTAAATTGAAGAAAGTAAGGAAAACCACTAGACCATTCAGCTATGACCTAAATCAAATCCCTTACGACTACACAGTGAAAGTGACAAATAGATTCAAGGGATTAGATCTGATAGAGTGCCTGAAGAACTATGGACAGAGGTTCATGACATTGTACAGAAGGCAGTGATCAAGACCATATCCAAGAAAAAGAAATGCAAAAAGGCAAAATGGTTGTCTGAGGAGGCCTTATAAACAGCTGTGAAAAGAAGAGAAGGGAAAGGCAAAGGAGAAAAGGAAAGATATACACATTTGAATGAAGAGTTCCAAAGAATAGCAAGGAGAGATAAAGCCTTCCTCAGTGATCAATGCAAAGAAATAGAGGAAAACAAAAAAATGGGAAAGACTAGAGATCTCTTCAAAAAAATTAGAGATACCAAGGGAACTTTTCATGCAAATATGGGCACAATAAAGGACAGAAATGGTAGGGACCTAACAGAAGCAAAAGATACTAAGATGAGGTAGCAAGAAAGCAAAGAAGAACTGTACAAGAAAGATCTTCAGGACCAAGATAATCATGATGTTATGACCAATCACCTAGAGCCAGACATCCTGGAACGGGAAGTCAAGTGGGCCTTAGGAAGCATCATTATGAACAAAGCTAGTGGAGGTGATGGAATTCCAGTTGAGCTGTTTCAAATCCTAAAAGATGATGCTGTGAAAGTGCTGCACTCAATATGCCAGCAAATTTGGAAAACTCAGCAGTGGCCACAGGACTGGAAAAGGTCAGTTTTCATTCCAGTCCCAAAGAAAGGCAATGCCAAAGAATGTTCAAACTACAGCACAATTGCACTCATCTCACACGCTAGCAAAGTAATGCTCAAAATTCTCCAAGCCAGGCTTCAACAGTACGTGAATCGTGAACTTCCAGATGTTCAAGCTGGATTTAGAAAAGGCAGTGGAACCAGAGATCAAATTGCCAACATCTGTTGGATCATCAAAAAAGCAAGAGAGTTCCAGAAAAATATCTACTTCCGCTTTATTGACTATGCCAAAGCCTTTGACTGTGTAGACCACAACAAACTATGGAAAATTCTTGAAGAGAAGGGAATACCACCTGACCACCTGACCTGCCTTCTGAGAAATATGTATTCAGGTCAAGAAGCAACAGTTAGAACCGGACATGGAACAACAGACTGGTTCCAAATCGGGAAAGGAGTACATAAAGGCTGTATATTGTCACTCTGCTTATTTAACTTATATGTAGAGTATATCATGCTGGGTGAAGCACAAGCTGGAATCAAGATTGCTAGGAGAAATATCAATAACCTCAGATATGCAGATGACACCACCCTTATGGCAGAAAGTGAAGAAGAACTAAAGAGCCTCTTGATGAAAGTGTTAGAGGAGAGTGAAAATGTTGACTTAAAGCTCAACATTCAGAAAACTAAGATCATGGCATCTGGTCCCATCACTTCATGGCAAATAGATGGGGAAACAGTGGAAACAGTCACAGACTTTATTTTGGGGGGCTTCAAAAATCACTGCAGATGGTGACTGAACCCATGAAATTAAAAGACACTTGCTCCTTGGAAGCAACCTAGACAGCATATTAAAGAGCAGAGCCATTACTTTGCCAACAAAGGTCCATCTAGTCAAAGCTTTGATTTTTCTAGTGGTCATGTATGGATGTGAGAGTTGGACTCTACAGAAAGCTGAGGGCCAAAGAACTGATGCTTTTGAACTGTGGTGTTGGAGAAGACTCTTGAGAGTCCCTTGGACTGCAAGGAGATCCAACCAGTCCATCCTAAAGGAAATCAGTCCTGTATATTCACTGGAAGGACTGATGCTGAAGTTGAAACTTCAATACTTTGGCCACCTGATGTGAAGAACTGACTCATGTGAAAAGACCCTGATGCTGGGAAAAATTGAAGGCAAGAGGAGAAGGGGATGACAGAGGATGAGATGGTTGGATGGCATCACTGACGCAATGGACACGAGTTTGAGTAAGCTCCGGGAGTTGGTGATGGACAGGGAGGCCTAGCATGCTGCAGTCCATGGGGTCACAAAGAGTCAGATACGACTGAGCAACTGAACTGAACTAAACTAGCTGTGTATGTTTTTCACCCCATAATGTGGGTTTAGTCCTTCTCATTAAATTCTCTTTTCAAGGTTAAAAGAAGTTACAGGCAAATAAAAGGAAAGACCTGTTCTGGGAGGGCTCAACTGACAATTGCAGTCAAGATGCTGGATAACATTGGAGGAATGCCAAGTAGTCAGTTCTTTCAGAAAGTATGTGAGCACAAGAGCATTTTAAGTTTTAAAGTTGCTCTGCTCTTAGACCAGCATCTTCCTTTCTGTCTCTCTAGTCAAAGGAAATGATGCTACAAGTAGGAAAGAAACTTTACAGAGCTGCTCACTGTGGTCTTGTTGGTAATAGCAAATATTGGCAGTGGTGCAATTGTCACATGTTGATAGGGAGATAAGTGGCTAAGTTAAAATGCACAACTAGAATCTTTTTCTGCCACTGAATTATGTTGCAGAATATATGAAATGTTCGGAACTACATTAAAATGTTACATCATGTGCTCCTTAGCACACTCCAGCTGGGCTGTGACCCTCTCCCCTCCACTGAGCTCCCTTCTGACCACCACCTTGCTAAAGCCCATGCTCCAACCTCTTCCCCATCTCACTCAGTAGCACTTGACCCCAGGGCCATCCCCTCCAACACGTTTTTCCTCCAGACTCTCCTGCTTTTACCAGGTTGCCTGTTCTTCCTCAACCTCCTTCTTTCCTGGAACTTTATCACCATGAGCACCTTAGGGCTGTCTTGGGTCTTCTCCTCAGCGCTATGGACTCTTCCCTGGGAGGTCTTGGTCCTATGGCTTTAAATAATACCCATAAGCTGATAACTTCCAAACCATATCTTTACCAGATCTTTGTATCCATCAAAGGTAAGCACACTAGTTCCCATCACATTATAGGCATTCAAATATTTTTTAAATAAATGAATTTTATGAAAAAAGGAACAGCATGCAAACTTTTCTAATCAATGTGATCATAAGCAGGTAAAAGCGAAATAAAATACCCAAACATAGTAAAATGACCCAAACATAAAAAAAAATAAAATACCCCAAAGAAAATATATCCAAATGTTATAACCTCTTATACACATTGTATCCCCAGCATTAGTCACATGTCAACCACTAAGACGCTCATCTAAAATATCCCTGTACTGAATAGATAAAGAAGATATAGGGCGCACGCACACACACACACACACACACACACACACACACACACACTATTCCTCAGCCATTAAAAAGAATGAAATAATGTCATTTGCAGCAGCATAGATGGGCCTGCAGATTGTCATGGTGAGTGAAGTAAGTCAAACACAGAGAAATATCATATAATATATAATATCCCTTATATGTGGAATCTAAAAGGAAATGATACAAATGAACTCATTTACAAAACAGAAAATGACTGATAGAAAATGAACTTATGGTTACCAGTGAGGGCGTCGGGATGAGGGGAGGAGATAGTTTGGGAGTTTGGGATGGACATGTACACGCTGCTACATTTTAAATGGATAACCAACAAGTTTCTACTATGTAGCACAGGGAACTCTGTTCAATGTTTTGTGGCAGCTTAGATGGGAGGAGGGTTTGAGGGAGAATGGATACATGTTATGGCTGAGTAACTTTGTTTTCCACCTAGAAACTATCACAACATTGTGAATCAGCTGTACGCATATATAAAATTAAAAGTTTAAAATAAAATATCTCTGTACCATTCACTGCACTTATAATGCTATACTGTACCACTCATTTCATGCTGTAGTAAAGACTTAATAAAAATTACAGTGATCAACAGATGAATGGATAAACAATATAAGGTCTGTCTATAGACTCTTCAGAGTCCCTTGGACTGCTAGGAAATCCAACCAGTCCATTCTAAAGGAGATCAGCCCTGGGTGTTCTTTGGAAGGATTGATGCTAAAGCTGAAACTCCAGTACTTTGGCCACCTCATGCGAAGAGTTGACTCATTGGAAAAGACCCTGATGCTGGGAGGGTTTGGGGGCAGGAAGAGAAGGGGACGACAGAGGATGAGATGGCTGGATGGCATCACGGACTCGATGGACGTGAGTTTGAGTGAACTCCGGGAGATGGTGATGAACAGGGAGGCCTGGTGTGCTGCGATTCATGGGGTCGCAAAGAGTCGGACACGCCTGAGCGACTGATCTGGTCTGATCTGATACAGTGAAATGCTATTCAACCATACAAAGGAATAAAGTGATGACACATGCCACAACAGATTAACCTTGAAAAATTATGCTAAGTGAAAAAAGTCAGACATACACAAAATATATGATTCCATTTGTATGAAATGTTCAGAAGAGGCAAATCCACAGAGACGGAAAGCAGATGAGTATGTGCTGGGGGCTGGGGCAGAGGAAGGAGAGTGACTGCTCAGTGGGTGTGGGGTTTCTGTTTGGGATGTGATGGAAAGCTTTGGAGCTAGACAGTGCTGATGGCTGCACGCCATTGTGAATGTACTTAATGCCATTGAATTGTACACTTTAAAAATATTTAAATGGCAAATTTAATGTAATGTGTATTTTATCACAATAAACAAAGTTAGACTAAGCATCTTTAGAACTCTTGGGAGCCAAATGTCTTAATCCAAAAGTTAAAATTCCTTTACTCCTTAAAAAAAAAAAAAGAAAATAAAACAAAAATATGGCATTTCCTCAAAGAGTAACAAAGGAATGCTGTTTGGAGGTACTTGTATATCAGAGTAAGAGCAGTTTAAGGTACAATCCAAGGTAACATATAAAGAAGTCAGCTAAAAATGGAATTGAGGAATGCTTATTTTAATGTGTGTCAACACCAAAGAAATACATCAAAGCAAAAAGAGAATTTGGACTAAAATAGCTAAGAAGGTTTATTTATAGGCAAAAATTTGAAGCTGCAAATTGTCAGATAAGGCAAAATTAATTTTGTGAAAGTATGAAAATCTGGCAGAACAGCAAGGTTATGTTTAAAAAAAAAAGTGGAAAGGGGATTAAGGTAGAAATGCCAAAAATAGAAGAGTAAGTTAAGAGAATTGATGAAGACAGGCTAAAGTTAGTGAGAGGGGAAAAAAGGCACTGAAGGTATTTAAACAGCAATTTTAGATTTTTCAAGGATGAGTAAAAGAGAAGAATACTGGCAGGTTTTAGGAGTGAAAAGTTCAATAGTGGAGGGACCTAGCACTTTTTGTCAAAGGCTGACTAGACACAGAGAATGCTGCTGCAAAGGGAAACAATGTGATCATGATGGCAAAAAGAAGAAATGCTTCTAAAAACATGTGGTGATACAATTTATTATCTAAACAGGGTCTCTGGACAATGAAAGGGACATAATTAATAATTCTGCCAGGACAACAGGAATAAATCATAACTGTTCCAGGCAAACCAGGGAGCAGTCACCCTACTTGTAGGAAACTTCAAAGTAGATACTGCTGCTGCTGCTGCTGCTAAGTCACTCCAGTCGTGTCTGACTCTGTGCGACCCCACAGACGGCAGCCCACCAGGCTCCCCCCCGCCCGCCCGCCGGGATTCTCCAGGCAAGAACACTGGAGTGGGCCGCCATTTCCTTCTCCAATGCAGGAAAGTGAAGAGTGAAAGTGAAGATTGCTTAAAACAGTGGTTCTTCACTCAATCAGAACATGTGCTCACTTTTTATAACATGTATTTAGCAAGGTCCCCTGTGCCATGCTGAATTAATATTTGAAACTAACCATCTATCTATATAATTTCAAAGAGAAAACAAATGTAAAACCCTAAGTAAAAGATTAAGGAAAACTAAAAAGAAAGTAAATTATAATAATATTTATTTCAATAAGAAATTTCAATATTGAACATCAACAGATGTTCAAGTGTGACTATTTCAAAATAATATGCTCAGGCATATTCAGTTCAGTCACTCAGTCATGTCCGACTCTTTGCAACCCCATGAATCACAGCACACCAGGCCTCCCTGTCCATCTCCAACTCCCGGAGTTCACTCAGACTCACATCCATCGAGTCCATGATGCCATGCAGCCATCTCATCCTTGGTCGTCCCCTTCTCCTCCTGCCCCAATCCCTCCCAGCATCAGAGTCTTTTCCAATGAGTCAACTCTTCGCATGAGGTGGCCAAAGTACTGGAGCTTCAGCTTTAGCATCATTCCTTCCAAAGAAATCCCAGGGCTGATCTCCTTCAGAATGGACTGGTTGGATCTCCTTGCAGTCCAAGGGACCCTCAAGAGTCTTCTCCAACACCACAGTTCAAAAGCATCAATTCTTTGGCGCTCAGCCTTCTTCACAGTCCAACTCTCACATCCATACATGACCACTGGAAAAACCATAGCCTTGACTAGACGGACCTTAGTCGGCAAAGTAATGTCTCTGCTTTTGAATATACTATCTAGGTTGGTCATAACTTTTCTTCCAAGGAGTAAGCATCTTTCAATTTCATGGCTGCAGTCACCATCTGCAGTGATTTTGGAGCCCAAAAATATCTGACACTGTTTCCACTGTTTCCCCATCTATTTCCCATGGAGTGATGGGACCGGATGCCATGATCTTCGTTTTCTGAATGTTGAGCTTTAAGCCAACTTTTTCACTCTCCTCTTTCACTTTCATCAAGAGGCTTTTTAGTTCCTCTTCACTTTCTGCCATAAGGACTGGTTGCATATAAGGACTGGTTGCATAAGGACTCTGCATATCTGAGGTTATTGATATTTCTCCCGGCAATCTTGATTCCAGTTTGTGCTTCTTCCAGTCCAGCGTTTCTCATGATGTACTCTGCAAAGAAGTTAAATAAGCAGGGTGACAATATGCAGCCTTGACGTACTCCTTTCCCAATTTGGAACCAGTCTGTTGTTCCATGTCCAGTTCTAACTGTTGCTTCCTGACCTGCATACAGATTTCTCAAGAGGCAAGTTAGGTGGTCTGGTATTCCCATCTCTCTCAGAATTTTCCACAGTTTATTGTGATCCACACAGTCAAAGGCTTTGGCATAGTCAATAAAGCAGAAATAGATGTTTTTCTGGAACTCTCTTGCTTTCTCCATGATCCAGCGGGTGTTGGCAATTTGATCTCTGGTTCCTCTGCCTTTTCTAAAACCAGCTTGAACATCAGGGAGTTCACGGTTCACGTATTGCTGAAGCCTGGCTTGGAGAATTTTGAGCAGTACTTTACTAGCGTGTGAGATGAGTGCAATTGTGCTATAGTTTGAGCATTCTTTGGCATTGCCTTTCTTTGGAATTGGAATGAAAACGGACCTTTTCCAGTCCTGTGGTCACTGCTGAGTTTTCCAAATTTGCTGGCATATTGAGTGCAGCACTTTCACAGCATCATCTTTTAGGATTTGAAACAGCTCAACTGGAATTCCATCACCTCCACTAGCTTTGTTCGTAGTGATGCTTTCTAAGGCATATTAGAAGACATAACGAAACAGATGCCTGCACTGACTCATATGAATGTTTGGATTTAAAAGTGAATGATCACACAACACTGTATAGTCATGGAAATAAAGGAACAAAGACATACAGGTGGACACTAGAATAACAAGTAGTGTTAGCAATGTTATTTGTCAACTGTATCTCAATAAAGAGAAAAAAGCAAAAAAAATAGCAAAAAGAAAAAGTAATGTTAGGATAAATAACAGAGCACACATATTATAAAACAAAAGAAGAAAGAGCCCTTTCAGCTGGAGCTGCCATCTTCCGGTAATTCAGCAAAATGACCAACACAAAGGGAAACAGGAGGGGCTGCACGCTCTCTAAGCCTTTCAGAAAACACGGAGCTGCACCTTTGGCCACATACATGCAAATACAAGGGTGATATTGTAGATATCAAGGGAATGGGTACTATTCAAAGAGGATTGCCCCACAAGTGACCGTGGCAAAACCGGGAGAGTCTACAGTGCTAACCCAGCATGCTGTTGGCATCGTTGTAAACAAGCAAGTTAAGGGCAAGATTCCTGCCAAGAGAATTAGTGTGCATATCAAGCATATTAAGCACTCTAAGAGCTGAGATAGCTTCCTGAAACAGGTAAAGGAAAATGATCAGAAAAAGAAGGAAGCCAAAGAGAAAGGAACTTGGGTTCATCCGAAGTGCCAGCCTGCTCCACCCAGAGAAGCACACTTCGTGAGGACCAGTGGAAAAGAATCCGAACTGTTGGAGCCCATTCCCTATAAATTCACGGCCTGATGGGTGTAAAAATAAAGACCTAGACTGTAAAAAAAAGGAATAAAACCTTAAGAGAAGATAACATAGCAAGACAAGTGACAGACCACTGAAGTGGAAAAAATGGGGGGAAATGACTGTAAGTGTGGTGTCAAAACACCTTTCTGCTATATGACATGGGATCCTTGAGACCTCATCTGTACTGAAACGCAGATTCAGTCCCTAGTATGCATAAGTCATTAGCTAGAGCTTCAGCCAGTAGACTGGTGTGTGTAATAAAAGCTAGAACAAAACTTGAGCCTTAAGAGAAAGACAAAGTGCTTCAAAGATGGGGGAGGGGACATTCCGGTGCAGGGCCTGCTGAAGATCCTGAATTTCAGTTTAAAGGTAGAAATCCTTGCTGGAAGATTTGAAGGGAGGGAGTGATAAAATATGTTTGATTTTTTTTTTTTTTTAGCAGCAACGTGGAAATTCATGGGGTCGCAAAGTGTCAGACATGACTGAGCGACTGAACTGACTGACTGATGTGTGGAATTGGGGAGACAAGTTGGGAATCCATGCAACAGGACAGAGATGATGGGCTGGAATGGTGGCAGTGGGGACAAATGAGCTGGCCCAGCAGGATCTGGTGATGGACTGGCAAAGGGGAGGGAGGGGGGACTTCAGGATGACGAGGTGGCTAGGCTGCCTTCCTTCCCAAGAAGGTTTGTGTTGTCACCTGTCAAGGTCTTAGCTGTGTCTTCCAGGAGTCATGAAAGTCTTGACCCTACATGTTAACAGGCCTCTCCCAGGGGCTGCCTGTCCCTGTATAAGCAGGGGCCTCGCCCCATATAAACCCTACTGCCTCCAATCAGGCAGTGAGCTTTGGAGGTCACTGCCACACCACAGTGCATTCTCCACGGAAGGTACACACGTGCATTATTCTTATACAATGACACTCAATAACAAGTAGCTGACCCTTGAAGAACATGGGGGTTGGGGGCATCCACCCCATGTAGTAGAAGATTCACATACTGCTAATCTGTCTCAGAAATGAAGGAACTGATACATGACTCACCCAAGGGGAGTAAGTTGAAATGACTTGTACAGAACTGGGACTCAAACCCTAGTTCTTTTGATTTGATTATTGTGATCTCTAATCAAAGACAAGCTTTTCCCCACACTTAATTAAATGAAAATACTATTTATTGAAAAGAATCCATGTACAAGTGGACCCACACATTTCAAACCTGTGTTGTTCAAGGCTCAGCTGTTCATCCTTCCATAAGGCTAAGGAGGTCATCCAAGGACATCAAGTAGACATTTCAGGAGTTCTGTTTGGATCCCCAGGAACGGATGCACTAAAGAACCAATTCTTCCTCAAGGGGTTGAAATAAAATATTCACCACTTAGAACTACTTCCCAGTCATTGATGGATAAGGTAGTCATATCCTACCAAATGAATTCAAAGGAGTAGTGACCTGAAGTTTCATTCTGGAGGGAGGAATAATTCAATAAATGGCAACCAGTGATCTCTAAGTTGTCTTAAATAAGTACTCTGAAAAGGATTTAGATCCTCTAAAGAGAGAAAATGGCTATTTCCTTTAGAGTCTTCTTTCTGAGGCCAAGACTCCCAGGCATCCCAGCTCACTTCTCAAGAGTTATTTTCCATTGTGATTCCACCCCCCAAAACACCAAGCCAAGTAGCAGGCATTCCCTTTAGTACTTAAGTCATAAAGACTGATTTTATAAAAATTTATCAGAAAGGAAATAAAGAGAAAGTCACCTCTGGTTTGAGCCCCTCTGTATTTGTGGGTCTGATGTGGTGGGAGTAATTTGGCTGCAACTACTATATGGATGTCTGTTCAGAAACCACCCAGTGGGCAAGTGTAGTGTATGGGAACGTTATTTTAAGCGTGGTTCTGCAGAAATTCATTGTACTAATAAGCAACCCATTTTTGCTTGGAATCACACAAAATGATGGTGTATCAAACATGGAACATGTGAAAAATCTGTGATCATGTGTGGTAGAAACCCATGCATTCCGAAAAATAAAAATAAGTTAGAAGATTCATGAAGCAGAAATAAGCACATAGTATGTCTGTCCTTCTAGCTGTGGCTAAGGGGAGCAGTGGTCTGTAACTGTCTTGCTATGCTATCTTCTTTTAATGCTTCATTCATTCTTGTTTTTTTTTTTTTTTTTTTTTTACAGTCCGGGTCTTTATATTTAGACCCATCAGGCCATGAATTCATAGGGAATGGGCTCCAACAGTTCAAGTTCTTTTCCTTTCACCTGGAGAGCGACATGAAGTATGAAAATAGAAGACCAGTGATGAAGGGCAGAACTGTCCACTCATACTCTGGGATGGATATGACTCTACAAACCACCTGGCCTCATGCTCCAGACCTGCCACGGTCTCCTCCCAATCTCTCCTTCAGTTTCATTTCCCACTATCTCTGCTCCTGCCCAGCCCTCCACCCCAGGCCTTAATTCTCTCCACTGTTCTCCCATCCCTATCATCAGAATCAGACTCTGCCATCCAAATGGCATCCACCTGACCTGCTCCTCCAGGACGAACCAAGTCCTTCCTCCACCAAGAAGACATCACATGTTTCAGCCTCTAGAGATCTCGTCCTCCTCTAAGCTTACAGAGCTGATGTGCCAATCATTTGGCAGATAAACCAATGCTATCTTATGACTGGGGTTGTGTTTTGACTTAGCTTTCAACATGTCTGGGTCTTATCTGACCAACCAGGTTCTTGCAGAAAGGATCTGACAAAGTATTTTGTCTCCCACACGGCACCACCCAAAGTCAGCACTTCCTAAATGCCTCCTGATGTTGTTGCCTAATCATCACATAACAATGAAATATGAGGTCAAGAAAGTCAGCCTCTTGAGAGCAATTACCAAGTCTCGTTGCTCTTAGATAACAGCACAAAGTTTGCACATGCAATAAAGCTTGATGAATGAAGAAGCGGCCAGGACTACAAGCAACGGGAAAGTATAGGGGGGGTTGGGGTGGAGATGGGAGAGCCGGATGGAGGAGTAAGAGATGAGGAGAAAAGATGGCACCATCAGGAGTAAAAACTGGGCCAGTCAGCGGTGCTGGCATATAGTTAAGGGAGACAAGGATTTGGAAGTCATCCTTCAAGAACAGAATGAGACCAAGTCATTTGTCATCTAACTTTTCCATGTAGCAAATACGTGAGCCCTCTGCCAAGGCACTCTTGACACACAACTGTTTAACAGTGAGACTGCAGGGGCAAAAAGAATAATTTTATCTCTACCACATTTATATATTTAACTTTGATGAGATAGAAAAGGACAAAATTCAGAGCATTTTAATATTCTGACTAGGTAAGAAAAAAAATAGGGCATGTACACCTAGAAAAGGGAGAGTGATTGGAGGTGTTATGGACTGAAAAGAGCTTATAAAGAGTACAAATGAGAAATATAATTACAGGTCTTTAAAGAAGGTAGAAGATTTAGGTAAAAGAAGATGGTATGAGAGAACAACACAACAAAAGGAGAATCATAACAGATGTTCTTGAGGAATAGAGTGATTGAAAACTCAGCCACTGCAAATAGACACAGTCTCAAAATATATATTGTCATCAATCTAATTCAATGTGAAAATGAAACGGATCTGAGAAATCTGTTCCCGAAAAAGGGTAGTAGCAAAACATAGTGTAAAAGATTTCCTACAAATCCAAATATCACCAGATAACCCTGGTGTCAGCGACACCAGCGTAGCTAGGCTAGTGGTCACTAAGGCCACTCTTGCCCCTTAAACGCCATGACGTGGGGTCACTCTCCCTTCTGCTGCCACATTCTGGGTGGCCTGCCACCTGGCTCTGTTTCTCACACATGGTCTGGGAGTACTTAATTCTACTAAGTCATATTGGTTATCTATTTGCAGTCTCTTTCCAGCAGGAGGTAACCTCCGAGAGGGCAGGGAGCCTATCTGAAATGGGCCTGGCCCAGAGAGGGACAGAGTGAAGCGCAAGGCTGTGGATAGAGGGACACACTCTTAGCTCTGGGAGACATGCCAGGATGAGGCATGTGTCTTTGCTTTTCAACAGAGACAAGTGGAGCAGCCTCAGAAACCATCACCTACAGGGCCTTCCCGCTTAGGACTGGAACCGCATCATCCGCTGTCCTGATTCTCAGGCGTTAGAATTTGGGCAAGAATGACACCATCAGGTCTCCTGATTCTCCAGCTTGCTGACTGAAGATCTTGGGACTTGTCAGCCCCCATAATAATGACAGCCAATTCCTTGTCGTGAATCTTTTTATACAACATATACATATGATCTGGGCTTCCCTGGTGGCTCAGAGGTTAAAGCGTCTGCCTGCAATGCGGGAGACCTGGGTTCTATCCCTGGATCGGAAAGATCCCCTGGAGAAGGAAATGGCAACTCATTCCAGTATTCTTGCTGGGAGCATCCCATGGGCAGAGGAGCCTGGTGGGCTACAGTCCACGGGGTCGCAAAGAGTCGGACATGACTGAGCGATTTCGATTTCACTTTCACATATGATCTATTCTGTTTATCTGGAGAACTCTAACATAGTAGGCAGAGGCACAGGCCTACTGGTTCTCAAAGTGTTGGACCCAGTGTGCATCAACCTAGTATCAACACCACTAGGAAACTTTTAGAAATGAAAACTCTTCAGCTCATCCTACAGCTGCTGCTGCTGCTGCTGCTAAGTCGCTTCAGTCGTGTCTGACTCTGTGCGATCCCAGAGACGGCAGCCCACCAGGCTCCACCGTCCCTGGGATTCTCCAAGCAAGAACACTGGAGTGGGTTGCCATTTCCTTCTCCAATGCATGAAAGTGAAAAGTGAAAGTGAAGTCACTGAGTCGTGTCCAACTCTCAGCGACCCCATGGACTGCAGAACACCAGGCTCCTCCATCCATGGGATTTTCAAGGCAAGAGTACTGGAGTGGGGTGCCATTGCCTTCTCCTCATCCTGCAGCTACTAACCCAGAAACTCTGGGGCAGCGCCTAGCAGTTTGTGGTTTCAGAAGCCCTCCGGGTGATTCTGACGCATGCTCACCCTTGAGAATCACTCATACTAGGATAAATACTGGAGAAGGCAATGGCACCCCACTCCAGTACTCTTGCCTGGAAAATCCCATGGATGGAGACTGGTGGGCTGCAGTCCATGGGGTCGCAAAGAGTCAGACACGACTGAGTGATGTCACTTTCACTTTTCACTTTCATGCTTGGAGAAGGAAATGGCAATCCACTCCAGTGTTCTTGCCTGGAGAATCCCAGGGATGGGGGAGCCTGGTGGGCTGCCATCTATGGGGTCACATAGAGTTGGACACGACTGAAGCGATTTGGCAGTTGGCAGGATGAATACATCACATCTGTAATGGAATTCTTCCTTACTGCTTAAAGTGTGATCTGTAGACCAGCCACACAGGCATCACCAGTGGCTGGTTAGAACTACAGTGCCAAAGAATGCTCAAACTACCACACAATTGCACTCATCTCACACGCTAGCAAGTAATGCTCAAAATTCTCCAAGCCACGCTTCAGCAATATGTGAACCATGAACTTCCAGATGTTCAAGCTGGATTTAGAAAAGACAGAGGAACCAGAGATCAAATTGCCAACATCTGTTGGATCATCGAAAAAGCAAGAGAGTTCCAGAAAAAATCTACTTCTGCTTTATTGACTATGCCAAAGCCTTTGACTGTGTGGATCACAACAAACTGGAAAATTCTGAAAGAGATGGGAATACCAGACCACCTGACCTGCCTCTTGAGAAATCTGTATGCAGGTCAGGAAACAACAGTTAGAACTGGACATGGAACAACAGACTGGTTCCAAATCGGGAAAGGAGTACGTCAAGGCTGTATATTGTCACCCTGCTTATTTAACTTATATGCAGAGTACATCATGAGAAATGCTGGGCTGGAGGAAGCACAAGCTGGAATTAAGATTGCCGGGAGAAATATTAATAACCTCAGATATGCAGATGACACCACCCTTATGGCAGAAAGTGAAGAAGAACTAAAGAGCCTCTTGATGAAAGTGTTAGAGGAGAGTGAAAATGTTGACTTAAAGCTCAACATTCAGAAAACTAAGATCATGGCATCTGGTCCCATCACTTCATGGCAAATAGATGGGGAAACAGTGGAAACAGTGAGAGACTTTATTTTCCAAAATCACTGAAGATGGTGACTGAAGCCATGAAATTAAAATACGTTTGCTCCTTGGAAGAGAAGTTATGACCAACCTAGACAGCATATTAAAAAGCAGAGCAATTACTTTGCCAACAAAGGTCCATCTAGTCAAAGCTATGGTTCTTCCAGTAGTCAGGTATGGATGTGAGAGTTGGACTCTAAAGAAAGCTGAGGGCCAAAGAATTGATGCTTTTGAACTGTGGTGTTGGAGAAGACTCTTGAGAGTCCCTTGGACTGCAAGGAGAGCTAACCAGTCCATCCTAAAGGAGATCAGTCCTGTATATTCATTGGAAGGACTGATAATGAAGCTGAAACTCCAATACTTTGGCCACTTCATGCAAAGAACTGACTCATTTGAAAAGACACTGATGCTGGGGAAAATTGAAGGCAGGAGGAGAAGGGGAAACAGGATGAGATAGTATCAGTGACTCAATGGACATGAGTTTGAGTAGACTCTGAGAGTTGGTGATGGACAGGGAGGCCTGGCGTGCTACGGTCCATGGGGTCGCAGAGTTGGACATGACTGAGCGACTGAACTGAACTGAATTGGTTAGAACTGTAGGCATGTGCGCAGCACTCCAGAGCTACGGTACCAGAATCTGCGTTTTCACAAGGTTCCCCAGGTGATCTGGGTGCCCTTGCATTCGCGTTAAACATGCCTAATGGTGGGTCTGAGCTGTTCTGAGGTCGGATCACCTCTGGGCTGACCAATCTGTTTCTCCCTGGGTTCCTGAGCTCAAGTCCTTAAAATTAACCATCTATTGCTTGAAATGATTTAAGTGACTGTCTGGTCCCTGAGACACAAAGGGCCTTCTCAGAGTCACAGCGTGGGATGAGGGGCATATCTCCTCATATCAGCCCCACTCCTCCCTCTACCCCATGCCCGAGGTTCACACTGTGGAGTGACTGCCCTGGACAAGCCACCACCTCGTTTATACCTGTGGGCTTCTTTTCTCTTTTCTCCACGTAAACCTTGTTTATCCCTATTCACATGGGAGTTTCTAGAGCTCTGCTGTCTGGTATGGTAGCCATTAGCCACCAGTCGTTACTGAGCTCTTGAAATACAGCTGGTTTGAATTAAGATGCGCTACTATGCAAAATATGCTGCAATTGTTAAAGAACATAAAATATCTTAGGAATAATTTTCATATTGATTATATTTCGAAATGATAAATCTTGAATATATTGTATTAAGTAAAATATTTTATCAAAATTGATTTCAACTTAAAAAATGTTGCTACTAGAAAACATAAGATTACACATGTGGCTCACATTTTATGTGTGCTAAGTCACTTCAGTCTTGTCCAGTTTTGTGCAACCCGCCAGGCTCCTCTGTCCATGGGATTTCCCAGTATTATATAGCTGACCCTTTAACAACTTGGGGATTAGGGGTGCCCATCCTCCCCACAGTGGAAAATCCATGTATAACTTACAGTCAGCCCTCCATACACATGTGGTTTCTATGTATCTGCAGTTCTACATCGCAGATTTAACCAATCTCAGGTCATATAGTACTGTAGTATTTACTACTGAAAAAAAAAAATCCCTGTAAAAGTGGACCTGCAAGGTTCAAACCTGTACTGTTCAAGGATCAACTGTATTTTTCTGGACAGTGTGGGGCCAGAGAACAGGCCATGGCCCCTCCATTAGAGAGAAGCTCCCAAGGGGGCAGGCATCACATCTCTCCCTTGCTCTACACCAAGCTCTGTGACAAGCTGTCTGGAGGTGGGTGAGCGTCAGGGCTGGCTACACAGACCCTTTCCAGGGTTCAGTCTAGGGTTTAATTCCACTGCACAAGGTCATGAATGGTCCTGTCATTAAGATGCTTGCCCTCATGGGAGATACTGCATATTTCTTGGCCCTGGTTACCAAAGGAAATCAGAGGAGAAAGCTTCCTCTTCCACTCTTCATGCAAGGATTTCCCTCTGTAGTTCTTAGGATGTTAATGCCAGGTTTGAATCACAAAGCTACCATTTACTGAGAGCCTGCTATTTGACAGGGCTGTGTTGATCCTTACACAGTCCATGGGGCAGCCATTAGCATCTGTTTCTGGGAAAGGAAATGAGGTTTGAAAGGTTAATTTCTACATAGTTAGAAGTTAGTGGAGCTAAAATCCAAGACCATTGGATAACACTGTCAACTAAACTTCACCATTAGGGGGTTTAAAAAGCTCCACATATGAATCATACTCTTAATTCCAGAAGCTCTGCTCTTTCTAAATATGAAGCATAAGTAAAAAGCATAGTACATGAAGCTGGTGAGAAGCAGGGGGCGCTGCTGGATTCCCTTTGGGCTAGCATAGCACCATTGACAATTTATCCATGGCATATAGGACCAGAGTGGATTCTTTTAGGCCTGTGGTCTATGGGGTGGTCCCAAACCACACATGGGCCAAAACTGGCCTTTGACGTAGAAGCAAAAGGGAACACAGGGTCATTCACATTTAAAGAGGCTGTGGCCTTTAGTTATTCTCTATCTCCTAGTGTTAGAAAGAATAAAACATCTTCAATGGTCTCCCCAAATTAAAGCCAATGGGGAGGGGACAGGGTTGAGAGCTTTAGCGTTTTCCCATTCTGTTAACAGCTCTCCTGCTTTCCTTCCCCCTCCCCAAGTACCATGACCTAATAAAACTTTTCCTGCTTAGTTGAGACATCAGGTCTAATGTCCTCACTGATGGGAATCAAAAAAAAAAAAGGGTTCATGTGACCTGGGTTGTATATAGCTCCCCAGGTGGCGCTAGTGGTAAAGAATCCACTTGCCAGTGCAGGAGACTCAAGAGACATGGGTTTGATCCCTGAGTCAGGAAGATTCCCCTGGAGAAGGAAATGGCAACCCACTCCAGTTTTCTTGCCTATAAAATCCCATGGACAAAGGAGCCTGGCGGTCTACAGTCCATGGAGCTGCAAAAGAGCCAGATATGACTGAGCACAGATTACACTCCTACCAACTCCATTCCTTTAAAATGGATCATAGAAAACAAGGACTAGTCCAGGCTGCAGAGACCAGAGAATTCAAACCCTTTATTCTGCAGAAACAGAGATACGGAATTTAAAGTCACACATTTATTGGCAAAGGTTGGGACCAGAACCTCAGACCTCTGATTTCTCATTTTCCCAGTTCCAAATAGAAAATCAGAAAAGGGATGTTTTAAACATTGCTGTGTCCCCACCCAAATTCGTATATTGAAACCCTAATCCCCTCCACTCTCACCCCATGTGGCTATATTTGGAGACAGGGCCTTTGAAGACATGAGGTCATAAGGTCAATGAGGTCATAAGGGAACGGCCCTAATCCAAGAGGGCTTCCCAGGTGGTGCAGTGGTAAAGAATCCACCTGCCAAGGCAGGAGACGCAAGAGCTGAGGGTTCTATCCCTGGGTCAGGAAGATCCGCTGGAGTAGGAAATGGCAACCCACTCCAGCAAATTCCATGGGCAGAGGAGCCTGGAGGGCTGCAGTCCGTGGGGTTGCAAACAATTGGACAGGACTGAGTGACTAACACATACACACTCCTAATCCAATAAGGCTGGTTATCTCCACCATCAGAGGACACAGCAGAAAGGTGGCTAGTCAGAAACAGAGCCTTCACCAGAAACCAAATCCTGCTGGACCCTGAGCTTGAACTTCCAGCTGACAAAACTGTGAGAAAATTAATTTCTGTTATTTAAGGCATGCAGTCTGTGGTATTTTTTTATGGCAGCCTGGGGTGAGTAACACATGAGGATAAAGTAATTTTTATCTGTGGGCCTTAACTCAAGTTTGGGCATGAAAGGTGCGTAATGTAGGGGAAAACACAGGACCAGAACTGGCCAAGATAGGGGCCATTCAGAGAGTGACTAGGGACCACTTTCCACATGGAATACCCCAGCCCACAGGTACTGGAAGGCCATTAAAAAGAATGAGTCAATTAGTTGAAGAATTTGGGGAAAGCATCCAAACTATGCATACCCTGTTCTGTGAAACAGCCTGTCTGTCCTTTCATGATGCAAGCAAACAGGAAAAACATTGCCCTGGGTACACCTCTCCCCCTTCTGAAACCTTCTCTGGCACATAGCGTCCCTTGAAATCCAGGTTGGGAGGGCTGTTTCCTGAGAGAGGAGAAAATGAGTCTGACCCTCTGGTTTATAACCCCTTAGGAAGGGTGGAGGGACTCTTGTTATACTTCTGAGGGTCTGATGAACGCTCACATCCTTTAAGATGTCAGGCCCTTAAGTAGCAGCCAGTGGCCTGAACTGGAAATGTTCTCACTGGTGGAGTGTTTTTAGCACGTGGGAGATATACCAGCCACAAAGGAATAGTTTTACTTACAGCCAAATGTTTTCCTGGAACTTTTGAAGTTAATAAAAGATTTTTTAAGTACAAAGGAAAAAGAACAACAACAAAATAATCAGTGTTAACAAGCTGGTATGTTTATCTCCTGTATATTTTTTTGAGTTTTACAAAGCTTTTTATGATGGGCCTGTACTACTTTATAACGATGATAATAAACATTGTTCATTCTCTAAATAGTTCAGTATCACATGCCAGGAAGTTTCCTAGATGCTGGAGATACAGCAGTAAACTGATAAAAATCTCTCTTCCTCTAGAGCTTCCAGTTAGGGGGTATTTGGAGGAGGTAGTAAAATAGGAGACAGTGATAGCCCTGGAAGGAAAAGTTGAGGTGGAGTGGGAGGATGGAGAGACCTGGGGATGAAACATCAGAGAGGGTTCTCCAAGGAGGGGATGTCTGAGCAGAGATCTGAAGTAAGTGAGGGGCCAAGTCAGGGGCAGGGCTGCGGAAACAGCTCTTCTTTACACAGGGAACAGCAGGCGAAGGCCCTGAGGTTCTGCTCAAGGAGCAGAAGGCCAGTGAGACCACAGTGGAGGAGCGGAAGGAAATGTCTGGAGAGCCAGGCAGGAGCGCACTGGGCCTTGTGAGGCCATGATGAGGAGTCCATCCAGTCTCAGCCTCAGTGTGAGAGGAGCAAAGGGAAGGCTGAAGCTGGGGAGTGAGGTGACGTGCAGTCTGGATGCCTCCCGTGTTCCAGGGACCACATTTCCCCCATCAGACGACAAGGCCCTGAGTTCAGGGATCTGGGGATGCTCTCTCTTGTGGGTTCCTCTCCAAGAGAGGGCTGAAGCAGGAGCTGCAGGCCACAGGAAAGTGACGCCTTCTCTCTCCCCAGGGTTTTCACCTCCTGGGACTCACCTTCTACTGTCAGCTCCACGGTCACCTGGCGGGCACCACTACCATTAGTGGCTTCACAGGTATACTTTCCCTTGTCCTCTTCACGCACAGCATGAATCAAAAGGCTGAAAGTCCCCCGGGTACCACAGTCCAGCAGGAAGCGGCCCCCGCTGGTGATGGGTTGTCCGTTTCTGTGCCATGTCACTTGGGGCTCTGGGTAGCCCCGAACCTTCAAGGAAAAGAAGAAAGGGTGAGAGCTTGTATATAAGGAGTACTTCCTATGTATCAAGCATTGTTCTGGGTACTTCATATGTATTAACTCATATAATCCTCATAAGCAGCCCATGAAACAAATACTACTTTCATCTCCATTTTAGAGATGAGGAAATTGAGATGCAGAGTTTTGGTAGATTTCTTGAGGCCTTGAAGATATAAAGTGGCCAAGTCAGGTATCCTGGCTTCAGAGCCCACCACACAGATGTCTCTCAAGCCTGGTTGCATGATTAGAATCACTGCAGGAGATTCAAAGCAAATACTAGTGCCCAGGTCCAACCTTAGACCAATTAAATCAGAACCCCAGGGGTGGGGACTAAACATGGGGATTCTAAACCAATGCTTCCCACTCTAACAAGCAACAGATACTTCTTAAAAATGCAGATTCTACTTCTGTAGGTCTGGGGTGGGCCTGAGATTCTGCCATTCAGATAAGCTCTCAGATGCTGCTGAGGCTGCTGGTCCCTAGAACTCACCTTGGGTAGCAAGGTTCTAGATCTGAGCTGCCCAGTTCGGCGGCCACTAGCCACACATGGTGACAAGGGGCTTGAAACGTGGCTGATCCTGAGTCACACCGTAAGTGTAAGTGTAAATTACACAAGCGGCTTTGAAGAGTTAGTATGAAAAAAGAACGTAAAATGCCTCGATAATTTAGAAATACTGATTACATATTGAAAAGATAGTAACTTTGACATACTGGGTTAAATAAAATATATTGTTAGAAGTAATTTCACTTGTTTCTTTTTAGTGTTTTAATGTAGCTACTAGGAAAGGTATACCTACATATGTGCCTTGCTTGATGTGTCTATCGGGCAGTGCTACCCGAGACCACTCTCTCTACGAATTGTTAGCAGCTAACATCTTCTGAGTGCTAAGTGTTAAGAACTTTTCTAAATACTTAACATATCTGAGCCTCATAGCAACTTGTTCAGAGAAAAGATGTTTCCCCAATGAGGAGGAAATGCAGGGAGAGATAAGTTCCAAGAAAAGAAATCACTTTGAGTTTCAGAGAAAGTTCCCCAAAGGCCCTGAAACCCAAGAAATTCAATCAGCCCTTCAGAATGGATTCCTCTTCAGAGGAGCAGGGCTCAGACTGGCCCATCAGTGCAAGCCCTGGGACCCTGAATTGGGGGATTTTAGCATTGGAAATGCACAGAAGACATCATAGAACCCTCCTGAGAAAGAAACTGTTGGTGTTGCAAATAGGTGGCAGCACTAGCTTTTACACACGTATCCACTTCCAAGACAAGAGAGAATGGGTACAGATGCAGCAAAACCCAGATTCACTGGATAACCCCAAATTGCATTTACAAAGAAAGCCTCCAGTGACTGGCAACTATAATCCTCATCACATGCCTCAGCGAGGTCAGAGAGGATGCTTTATCAGCACACAGGAGCAAGGGGAGGGTAGGTGGCTGTGCACTCACACCTGGACCATTGCAGCCGTGCCAAGCACACATCTCCTATCTCAGGGTGATGGGGTTGAAGGGGACCACATGCATATTATAACGTCTATTGTGATATGAAACAAAAAGAGATCACCTCTGGGTTGCTCCTTTTCCTTTTACTTAACTATCATTTTCTGACATTCTTGCAAATAACACCCTTGATCTTTGTAAAACAGAAAAAATTTAAATGAAAACATGTGTTCCTTTCATATTAGTGTGTCTGTATAATGAATATATGACTTCCCCAGTGGTTCAGTGGTAAGGAAGCTGCCTGCATTGAGGAGTCACAGAAGATGCAGGTTTGATTCCTGGGTCAGGAAGATACCCTGGAGCAGGGCATGGCACTCACTCCAGTATTTTTGCCTGGGAAATCCCATGGACATATGAGCCTAGTGGGCTACAGCCCATGGGGTCACAAAGAGTCAGACACAACAGAAGTGACTTAATGCACATGCACATAATAAATGTATAGCACAACCATTTATTAATTTGTGGAACCCCTCAAGGTACCTAAATCTAGAATTGAAATTAAAAGTGGTACACAAATAAACATTCTGCATGTCTGAAGGTGGCCGATACCACATAGCCATATAAAAAACATATCATCTTGTGGTACACTCATGGCACAAAACTTCATGCCAAGGAATATCAGACAGTCACTCTAGTAACACATTCTTTTTCTCTGTGAAGCTTATCTTCAGGAAACAGCTAAGGAAAGAAACTTTCCTGCAGAAGGAAGCGTCTTGGGAGTCTGGTCTTACAGTGAATTTGTGAGTCATCATCCTTTCCTCCACCCTGTTAGGCAGGGCCAGCCTCACCTCCAGAAAATGATCGGGTAACCTTCTGTCAGTGTCAGAGGAAGGGATGCAGGGCCCTGGGACTGGGGAAGGTGATGAATCATTAACTTCACCAAATGCATCCTTGGCATTCCATGAGCAAGTGTTCTGGCCCCCTGCAGTGGTGCCAGCTCTGAGGCCATCAGGGCTGGAGGCATCAATGATTAACCGGGGACACTGCAAGCGCTCCAGACCTTGAGGACACAGATCCCTATTTCCCTTTCTATTTTCCTCTCATTTTCTACATGCGTAGACATTCCCCTCCAGCCCACACCACCAAATCCACCTCTGCAGTGCCCTTATATATTAAAGTAAGTACCCAAGGATTGTTTTTTAATGCTGAAACTAGTGCCACTTAGAAAACTGCAGTTTGCAATGGACTTTTGTACATGCTGCATCTGAAGCAAAAGCAGGAATTTCTATGACCTTTTTCTGTTCCAACGTCTGAATGATCTGCGGCTCCAATTCTTATCCTCCCAATATGGAAAAACTTGTTCAGTCACTACCTAACCTTACCTAAAAATTACTCAGCTTCAAGGAAACTCATTTTTATTGTCTTCCCACTATCTTGGGCTCCTAGCTGGGGAAAGAAGAGAAACCCAGACTCACATTCTTGGGTGTGTGACAACAGCCCTGCCCTCCCTGGATGTCTTATCTGCCTTCATCAAGGGCCTTCTGCCAAGAAGCCACAGCTGGGACTTTTACAGCCCAGTCAAAACTGCAATAAAAGCCCAGTGATACTTCAGTTTTCAGAGTCTTCCACATAGAGAATCTTATTCGATTCTTGCCGTGCTATAATGGCGGTGTCTTGGGAAGCAGAAGCAAAACCTGAGATAAGGATTCAGGAAGCCAAGCCCTTAACTGACACTCAGAGCAACTGGGAGCAGGTGATTCAGGTAAGGTACCAAGAGCATCTGTACCAAGGCCAGTCATATTATTAAGCCCTGAGAGCTAAGGAAAGAGGCCTGGAGAAGTGAACGATTTGTTATCGTTAAGATCAAGTGGCAGATCTGGGGCCACAATTTTGGTCTACCAGTTAAGTAGCTGTCTCTCTGTGCCTCACTGTAAATTTATGTTTTTGGTAAGATAAATACTATAGAACCCAAAGCACTGATAAATGTCTATCCCTTATAGACCCTAAACCTCCCCTATGTTAAAGCAGTATCTGTTCCCCACTTGGGGAAAATGTCAATGGTCATGGGCATGCTAAAAGCAAGTCTAGGGCTGCTTCCTTGGAGTAACAAAGGACAGTGCCATAGGCTAAATGTGGCTCTCTAAAGTTCATGTTGAAATCCGAACCCTTAATGTGATTATATTAGGAGGCGGGCCCTTTGGAGTGATTAGGTCAGAAGGGTGGGACCCTCATGAATGGGATTAGTGCCCTTACAAAAGCTATTCCAGGGAGCTCCCTCACTCCTTTTTACCATGTGGGGACACAGCAAGAAGCTGGCCATCTAGGAACCAGGAGCTGGATGTCCCCATACACTGAATCTGCTGGGGCCTTGATTTTGGACTTTCCAGTCTCCAAAACTGTGAGAAACAAATTTCTGTTGTTTAAACCACCCCATCTATTGTATTTCCGTCATAGCAGAAATACCCTAGCGGCCTAAGACAGATAGGATGGGTGCCATGCATGTGCCCAAGACATCCCTAGGAGAGTCAATGTGGGTCAGAGAAGACAGATGACGTAACAGCCAGGCCTGTGCCCTAGGTCTGGCTTGGCTTCCTGGCCTCTTCAGGTCATAACTCCTTCCTTTCATTGATGAGAAAACAGTTCTTGATGCCCCAGGCCCCTTCTCTCCCTGAAATAATCTGGATTAAACGATGACCCACTTAGCTTCTGGGGGAAGATTCTTTCTTCCCTTTCCAGTCTCCCCTGGGCCCAGCCCACAGCTTTAATACTCTCTAATCCTCCATAAGGGAAAACTGAGCTACCACAAGGAGAGATGCCTGTGAATATGAGTAGGCAACCCTGACTTCTCACCATAATGAGTTTTTGGAAATGGCCCCAAAGAGGGTCATTCTAAGGAGAATCATATTTTTTGCCACAATAACCACATTTAATTGGAGGTTGTATTCTTAAACAAAAGTTTGGGATCAAATAAATCAAGGGCATATCTGACAACTTGTCATAAAAATAAAGATAGAGTCACCATAACCCCTATAATAATTTAAAATAGTAAAACTGTGCTTCATTTCCATAAAATGTCCCCAAGAGCCTTTATGGCCTCAAAAGACCTTTAAAAGGAATGGGGGCTCATTCTGCGTGTGTTGGCTGGTGAGGAGAAAGCTGGGCTGCAGGCGGGCGGCTGCTTGCTCCATGTCATATCTGCCTGCAATGCTGGGAAGTTTTTCAGAATCTGGTGCCGTTTAGACATCGCTTAATGACTGAAAGTGAAACATTCTTAAGGGGGTGCGTGCTCAGTCACTTCAGTTGCGTCTGACTCTTTGTGACCCTATGGACTGTAGCCTGCCAGGCTCCTCTGCCCATGGGATTATCCAGGAAAGAATGCTGGAGTGGGTTTCCATGCCCTCCTCCAGGGGATCTTTCTGACCCGGGGATTGAACCTATCTTTTGATTTTTCTCTGATGTGTGTGAAGGGCTTGCAGTCAATTCTGGGTTGCCTGGAACAGGCTACCAGGGTGTAAGGCCAAAGCAAAGTCAGCTTCTCTGGCCTCCATACCCCTACAAGACTCAGAGCAACACATCTGCCTTCTCAGCTTGGTAAGAGGTAGAAAGGGGGTGATGTTCCTGTTTGTGATGATCTCCTGCATGTCTTTTGTACCTGGGTGGACCTGTCCGTGTTTGCACACTGCCAAGCCACACAGCTGTAGTGCCGAGCTGGGCAAGACATCAAGCCACACAGCTGCAGCGCCGAGCCGGGCAAGACAGGAAACTGAAGCTCTGCTCATGATGAGAATGGAGGGAGACCAAAAAGAGAGAGAAACCAGGATTACACTAAAGCCCGGGTGAAAGGGGACTGCTCAGCGGGACACTGGGGAGTTGGAAAGATACACAAAGAAGATGTGAGCAGTGAGCTGAGAAATCCTTGGGGCTGGGAATAATAGATGAAGGGGCTGTCCATAAGTATTTCTTTGAATCCTACTGAGTAACCAAAATCAATGCTGGGAAAGGCTGAGCCTGAAGGATGGGAAATTAAGGAAACCTGCTGGACAGATGTCCCTCTCCTCAAGGCAGACGAAGCTGATTCTGCAACACAACTGTCTCCATGCTTCCTATGATTGCCAGCCTGCCTATAGCCCATCACTCTGAACTTCTTGCCCTATTTCAAGGCATCTTCTTCTACAGAAATAAATTCTCCTAGGATAAATGACAAGGACAGAGTTGGTGATTTAAAAACTGAAAATAATAGCAAAGAAACCAATGATCCTGAGGAATTCATTGAAGATGAATCTTCTGTCCCATCTCCAAGTATAAGCTCATCCAGATAATAAACGGACATGGATGCACAGAAAGAATTAAAATATTAACACCCCCAGCAAATTAGACCACAGAAAATGCCTATGAAACTTACATCATGGATATATTATGAGAGTGAAGAGTGAAGGGTGAACCACAGGTATGACATGACAGTTTGGGGGCCTGAGTCTGTGTCAGCACCCAGCACCTGGCCCATTGGACAGGCAGGAACTTAATTAAGGCTTTGAATAATCCCATTACCAACAGTCAAAAGCCTTGACCGAACCCACAGAATTTTCAGGAAGAGATCACACCAGCTAAAAGCAGCAATTAGTGAGAGGCTTAAACTGCTGGACCCTCGGTGCCCTTAAGTCCAGAGCTGTGAAACAGCAGGGACTGAAGCAGTTCCATGAAAAACAAAAGCAAAATGCAGAGAAGCACTCTTCACACCAGCTCGGAGAAGGCCACCTGGGTCTTCAGGAAAGATGCTGGAAGTCTCTCTCTGTGACCAGCCACTCTCACTTCCTGTGGCAAGTTTTCTTTTCCTTTGGGCCAGGACATAGACACCCCCATACCCCCACATCTGCCAGACTGAGATCACACTGTTATTCCCACAGAGAGTGCGAGACAGGTTACAGCTCGGCAGCCTTGGGCTATACCTCAGGCCCTCTAGACTGTTTCGAACAAGAAGTCTGACTTCCTTTTATCTAGCTCAAGCTTATCAATGTGTGCAACCTTTTGATTCCCTTTCAATGACACAAGCATTTAAAACTCCAGTGCAGTCTAACAAAGAAACAGAATTCTAAATGTAATCAGGAACCTGTGACACTGATGTTTTCCTAGTATTTCCAAATTCAGGGTTTTCCTATGAAAACAAGTGTCCTTCCATTTGAGATCCAGTCCCTGTGGGATGGCTGTGGGACTTCAACTTTACTGGGAACCTCTCTGCACAAAGCCCTGAGTTCTGGCTTTACCTCCCCTAACAAAGTCTTCCACGGAACCAGCATCTCCAGCTGGTGAGGCTGGCCCAGCAGCTAAGCTCACCCTCCAGTTTCTAACACTGAGCTGAGACATACTCTCAGATGTATTAAAATTTTAATAAGAGGTGCATGGTATCACAGAAGTTTAATAAATTAGTGCTGTGGCTTGGCTTTGTTTGATGTGCTCAGGATCTCCTGCCCACCTTTCGCAGGACAAGCCCCTCCTTTGAAGATCTGCCCCCTCACTCAGATGAGTCGGTGGAGAGGCATCAGTAGCTGCCTTCTGGCCAAAGCACTCAAGCTTCCACAATGAGCCTGATCCAAATCAGCCAATCAGTACTCTTCCCTGCAATTTCAATTAGAATAAACTGTCTCTTCACAAGGATCCTAAGCTGGGAAGATGTAAGCCTGAAGCTACCTGTGGGCAGCCATCCTCCCCCATTCCCACCTCTGTTTCCTTGCCTCCACCCAAGAGAAGCAAGCCATGTGCACGGTAAGACATCACATACACGGTGGAGAAGGAAGCAGATGGACACGTGGCAGGCAGAGCTGTGGTGGACTTAGGATCCACACGGTCATATGAGACAATACCTGTCTTTCATTTAACCCATGCACTTGGTTTCTGTCCCTTGCAAACAAGAGTCCTACTTCAGGAAGGTATACGGCATCTGGAATCAGACAGAGCCATGTGTGGGTGCTGGCTGTAGCAACCACCAGTTGCTTGACCTTGGGCAAGTTACCTAACTTACTTGGCCCTCAGTTTATACAACTGTGAGATGGAACTATCTCAGTATCTATTTCCATGAATAAGCTTGTGATCAAATGAGACAACACATGTACAACAGTATGTTAAGAAATTCAAAAGGTTAGGTCTTCTATCTCTTCTCTCTGAGGTCAGTGATTCCTTGTAATAAGGTACATTAGCATCCACTCAGCTCAAAGCTTTGACAGCTGAAACTACTTCTGCCCTAAGAAATATCAGTACTTGTGAACTTCTGGGCTTGCTGAACCTCCTCTTACACAACTCGAATTCTTATACACAACTTCAAAGTGTCACACCCTTATTAGATAAAAACCTAACACTTTAACTGAGAACACCTTTTGCCTTAGTGGAACTGGCTTATTATTTTTATTTGAAGGGTAAACCCCTTTTGAAAAGTGATTGCTGATTTTATGTAATATGAAAAAACACATTTTAAAACAAATATCCTGTCTATAGTTTTGCCTGTACCATCATCTCACTCCTATAATATCATGTGAAACTTCAAGACAGAGACCATCCCCTTGATTTCTGCCTCACTGACTAATGCAGCCTTGGAATTTCAAGGGCACAGGCAAGTTTCGGGAAGGAAATAAATCTAGGGTAATAAATCTGGAGTTTCTGGCCTGTTATATTTGGATCTGGAGACAGAGAGACATACTTTGCTGGCAGAAGAGATGGAGCAGAGGGCTCCTCCCCAAACACACAGGCCACTTGGCAGAGGCTTCTGACTCCTCAAACAGTAGAGCCCAGACGCCACGAGACTCAAAAGTCCACAAGACTCAATCCGGCCACAGATTGTCCCGGGAAGGTCCCGTCCTCTGAGGACTCTCTGAGAATATGAGGCAATTCTATTTAAAAGCAAAGGTGGGCAAAAGTGACCAGAGGGTGCCAGCCACTGAAAGCATCTCGGCTTGGCTCCCTCACCTTAACTGTCTCTCCTGGCGGCTGCTGACCACCTGCTCCACATGCACGGACATCACCACACAAAGCCTGCGTTCTGCTTGGCTCTCCCAGGTGGCAGGCTGTGAGGGAGCGGGGAGAGCAAGTGGGGCTTGCACGGCAGGACCTCTCAGGCTGCCAGCAGCAACATGGGCGGGAGAGCGCCTCTGTGATGCTGTCAAAAATAGCTGCACCAGGGCAGACAGCAGCAGTGTGAGTTTGCTACTTAATAGCAGAATGTCCTCCCCAGACCTCACTGCCCAAAGGCACCCTCATCTGCATAGAGAATCATGCCAGATAAGAAATCAGAAGTTGTTTCCTGTGCAGTGTCAGTATCTGGCCGCCCACCAGGCTAAAAAACATAACCCAACATGCTTTCCTAAAATGTTTTCACTCTTACCAAGACACGTATGTGGTCAAAATGTCAGTAAGTAAGTCATTAAAAAAAATAAAAAATAAAAAGCAGATCTCTGCTCTACCCCTCCCACCCCCAGTTGCCACTTCCTTCAGGAAATCATCTTCAACTCTTTTAGCCATTCCTTCTGTTTTCTTCCCCAGTGTTTCTAAGTAACAAGCTTACACAACTATTTTATTCTTTCAAATTTTAGACATTATGTCTTAACTTCTCTATATGAAACACGAGCTTTTAGCGCTCAACCTTCCCATAAGCTCTTCCCCTACCCCCAGTAACTAATGACAATTTTTATTATGCCAGTGTTAGTGTTTGCTTTATTTTAGTTTCACTCACTGCCAAGCTACATAGTATATTACAATTATTAATAGATTTTTTTTCCCCTGGAGTTAATACCTGCCTTACGTTTGGTTTGATTGGTTTTTTTTAAGACTGCAACTTCTCAAGAGAACTATAAAATTCATCTCAGTCAGTTCACTTCAGTTGCTCAGTCGTGTCCAACTCTTTGTGACCCCATGGACTGCAGTACGCTAGGCTTACCAACTCCCGGACTCTATGCAAACTCATGTCCATTGAGTTGGTGATGCCATCCAACCATCTCATCCTCTGTTGTCCCCTTCTCTTCCTGCCTTCAATCTTTCAGTGTCAGGGTCTTTTCAAATGAGTCAGGTCTTTGCATCAGGTGGCCAAAATATTGGACTTTCAGCTTCAACATCAGTCCTTCTAATGAACACTCAGGACTGATCTCCTTTAGGATGGACTGGTTGGATCACCTTGCAGTCCAAGGGACTCTCAAGAGTCTTCTCCAACATCACAGTTCAAAAGCATCAATTCTTTGGCCCTCAGCTTTTTTTATAGTCCAACTCTCACAACCATACATGACTACTGGAAAAACCATAGCCTTGACTAGACAGACCTTCGTTGGCAGAGTAATGTCTCTGCTTTTTAATATGCTGTCTAGGTTGGTCATAACTTTCCTTCCAAGGAGTAAGCGTCATCTCAGCAATGGTCAAATGTATTGATGGCTTTTATTTTTTCCTCCATTGGAGATATGTCTCCTGGAACATTCTGTTGCTGTGCTCCAAATCCGAACTCAATGCTATCTAGGCCTGGTGCATAGTGCTCTGGGGACTTTCCTTCACCATCCTCTTGGGCGCCACCACTTTAGCTGAACACGTCCTCCTCCAGTGGTTTCTTATGAACAAATGCAAGGAAGATTAAATCTTTAAGTTTCCAAAAGTCATTTCCAAAAGTGTCAATACTCTACTCTATACTCAACTGGCAGTTTATCTAGGAAAAGAATTATAGTGGAAAATCTTCCTTCAGAATTTTGAAGGTATTGCTTCATGGCATTTGAAGTTGCTGATTCTGGCATCCAGTGCTGCTAAAAGAGGTATAATGCCATGCCAACCCTTCCTCTATGACCCAGTGATGTGTGTGTGTTTTCTCCTTTAAAGCTTCTGGAATCCTCTGTTTATCCCTGACAGCCTAGAACTCCATGATGAGGTGCTTTGTTGTAAGTCTCTATTCACTCATTGTATTAGATCCTTGGTAATAGGTCTTTTCATTGTAGATAATGCTATCTTTCCATTTTGAGGAATTTTTGTGTTTTGATTGATTATATTCTTTGCAGCCAAAGATGGAGAAGCTCTATACAGTCAGCAGAAACAAGACAGGGAGCTGACTGTGGCTCAGATCATGAACTCCTTATTGCCAAATTCAGACTTAAATTGAAGAAAGTGGGGAAAACCACTAGACCATTCAGGTATGACCTAAATCAAATCCCTTATGATTATACAGTGGAAGTGAGAAATAGATTTAAGGGACTAGATCTGATAGACAGAGTGCCTGATGAACTGTGGATGGAGGTTCATGATATTGTACAGGAGACAGGGATCAAGACAATCCCCAAGGAAAAGAAATGCAAAAAAGCAAAATGGCTGTCTGGGGAGGCCTTACAAATAGCTGTGAAAAGAAGAGAAGCAAAAAGCAAAGGAGAAAAGGAAAGATATTCTTGAATGCAGAGTTCCAAAGAATAGCAAGGAGAGATAAGAAAGCCTTCCTCAGAGATCAATGCAAAGACATACAGGAAAACAATAGAATAGGAAAGACTAGACACCTCCTCAAGAAAATTAGAGATACCAAGGGAACATTTCATGGAAAGATGGGCTCAATAAAGGACAGAAATGGTATGGACCCAACAGAAGAAGAAGATATTAAGAAGAGGTGGCAAGAATACACAGAAGAACCATACAAAAGAGATCTTCATGACCCAGATAATCACGATGGTGTGATCACTCACCTAGAGCCAGACATCCTGGAATGTGAAGTCAAGTGGGCCTTAGAAAGCATCACTATGAACAAAGCTAGTGGAGGTGATGGAATTCCAGTTGAGCTGTTTCAAATCCTGAAAGATGGTGCTGTGAAAGTGCTGCACTCAATATGCCAGCAAATTTGGAAAACTCAGCAATGGCCACAGGACTGGAAAAGGTCCGTTTTCATTCCAATCCCAAAGAAAGGCAATACCAAAGAATGCTCAAACTACCTCACAATTGCACTCATCTCACATGCTAGTAAAGTAATGCTCAAAATTCTCCAAGCCAGGCTTCAACAATACGTGAATCATGAACTACCAGATGTTCAAGCTGGATTTAGAAAAGGCAGAGGAGCCAGAGATCAAATTGCCAACATCCGCTGGATCATTGAAAAAGCAAGAGAGTTCCAGAAAAACATCTATTTCTGCTTTATTGACTATGCCAAAGCCTTTGACTCTGTGGATCACAAGAAACTGTGGAAAATTCTGAAAGAGATGGGAATACCAGACCACCTGACCTGCCTCTTGAAAAACCTGTATGCAGGTCAGGAAGCAGCAGTTAGAACTGGACATGGAACAACAGACTGGTTCCAAACAGATAAGGAGTACGTCAAGGCTGTATATTGTCACCCTGCTTATTTAACTTCTATGCAGAGTACATCATGAGAAATGCTGGGCTGGAAGAAGCACAAGCTGGAATCAAGATTGCCTGGAGAAATATCAGTAACCTCAGATATGCAGATGATACCACCCTTATGACAGAAAGTGAAGAAGAACTAAAGAACCTCTTGATGAAAGTGAAAGAGGACAGTGAAAATGTTGTCTTAAAGCTCAACATTCAGAAAACGAAGATCATGGCATCTGGTCCCATCACTTCATGGGAAATAGATGGGGAAACAGTGGAAACAGTGGCTGACTTTATTTTGGGGAGCTCCAAAATCACTGCAGATGGTGATTGCAGCCATGAAATTAAAAGACACTTGCTTACTCCTTGGAAGGAAAGTTATGACCAACCTAGACAGCATATTAAAAAGTGGAGACATTACTTTGCCAACAAACGTCCATCTAGTCAAGGCTATGGTTTTTCCAGTGGTCATGTATGGATGTGAAATTTGGAGTATAAAGAAAGCTGAGTGCCGTAGAATTGATGCTTTTGAACTGTGGTATTGGAGAAGACTCTTGAGAGTCCCTTGAACTGCAAGGAGAGCTAACCAGTACATCCTAAAGGAAATCAGTCCTGGGTGTTCATTGGAAGGACTGATGTTGAAGCTGAAAGTCCAATATTTTGGCCACCTGATGCAAAGAGCTGGCTCATTTGAAAAGACCCTGATGTTGGGAAAGATTGAAGGCAGGAAGAAAAGGGAATGACACAGGATGAGATGGTTAGATGGCATCACCGACTCAATAGACATGAGTCTGGGTAAACTCTGGGAGTTGGTGATGGATAGGGAGGCCTGGCGTGCTGCAGTTTATGGGGTCGCAAAGAGTCAGACATGACTGAGCGACTGAACTGAACTGAAGAGACTTCAACTTTATCGTGTAACCAATCTATTGAAGTTATTATTTTGGCTATCATTAATTTCAAAGAATCTTCTTTTTGGGGTTTTTCAAGACTGCATTGAGGGGACTTCTCTGGTGCCCCAGTGGTTAAGAATCTGCCTGCAGTGCAGGGAACACGGGTTCAGTGCCGGGTCAGGGAACTCAGAGTAACTAAGGCCATATGCCACAAATACTGTGCCCTCATGCCACACCTAGAGAGTGCATGCACTGCAGTGAAAGACCCCTCATGATGCAACTAGGACCCGATGCAACCAAATATATAAACACATGTTTTAAAAACCACATCAAATGATCTCCTCTTCCTGTTTAATGAAAGCAACGTCTTATCTCTGAGGGATGACAAAATTTCTTCAACATTTTCTGTAGTCTTCTATTTCTACTTGGTTTCTTTTTTTATTTTTATTTTTTGTCTTTTTAATAACAGAGGCTTCCGTGGAATAGCTAATGATCCTTCACTGACTTTTCACATATATGAGTGAAGATTTTAAAAGCTTCATGCAAGTGGGGCCTTGTCAACTTGTTGGATCTCCCAGTAGAATGAATGCGTATAAATGCTCAACTATCAATATCTATGGATCTTGTCTCTTGAGATGATCAGGTTCCACAGAGAGGAACTTCTGATTTCCTGCTGAAAGGGTGGTGGTCTGGACACAGTAATTAGGTCTGTCTACCAGCATTTGGGACTTTGACTGAGGAAAGGCCATGAGGGGACTCATTTCAATACACTGATTTCTACTTAGCCCCTCTCCCTTTTGAGTACAACACCTCATCCTGCCTGCAGCTGTATCTCTTGCCCAGGAGTTGAGAGTTGGTAAGTTCAGTCTCTCTTCAGATAAACTTTGATCTTTCAGTGCAAGAGAGGAGCAGTGGCCTGGCACATGGAGTATGGGAGGGGAATTTGAGACCCTAACTGCTTGTTATTACATTTTTAACCAAACCTCCAATTTTCAGCTTCAGTCCACAAGCCAGACTTTCAAAGTTAGTGATGCCACCAACTTCTCAGCCTTTATAGAAACTGTTTTGACATGAGCAGGCTTACTTTTTTATTTTATTTTTTTAATTTATTTATTTTTTATTTTACTTTACAATTCTGTATTGGTTTTGCCATACATTGACATGAATCCACCACGGGTATGGATTAGACATGGGTATAGCACAACACAGAAGCTAAAACCCAAGTCACCCAATCATCTATTCATTTTCCATCATCCACCAATTTGTTGACATGGCTCATCTGCTACTCATCTGTTGTTTCTCTCTCATTCTATTTGTCCTTGTAGGTTTATAAGTTTTCTTTTTCTTTTAATAAAAACTCATTTTAAGGCTGGGTAGCATAAAAAAAATAAGCAAGGATGTAGAGAAACTGGAATCCTTGTATCCTGATGGTGAGAAAATAGAATGATTCAGCTGCTATGGAAAACAGTATAGTGGTTCCCCCCAAAATTAAAAATAGAACTACCATATGACTGACAATTTCACTTCTGGATATAAACCCAAAAGAACTGAAAGAAGGGACATGAATAGACATTTGCACACCCATGTTCACAGCAGTGCTATTTATATAATATCCAAGAGGCAGAAGCACCCCATGTCCATCAGCAGGTGCATGGATAAACAAAGAGTGGTATATACAAACAATGAAATATTATTCAGCCTTAAAAAGAAGGAAATTCTAATACACACCACAACACGGATGAACCTAAAGGACATCAAGCCAGTCTCAAAAGGACAAACAGTGCCTGATTCCACTTAGATAAGGACCTGTTGCTGTTCAGTTGTTAAGTCATGTCTCACTCTTTGTGACCCCATGGACTATAGTACGCCAGGCTTCCCTGTCCCTCACTATCTCCCAGAGTTTGCTCCAATTCATGTCCATTGAGTCAGTGATACCATCCAACCATCTCATCCTGTCAGCTCCTTCTCCTCCTGCCTTCAATCTTTTCCAGCACCAGAGTCTTTTCTAATGTGTTGGCTAATCGCATCAGATGGACAAATATTGGAGCTTCAGCTTCAGCATTAGTCCTTCCAGAGTTGATTTCCTTTAGAATTGACTGGTTTGATCTCCTTGCTCTCCAAGAAACTCTCAAGAATCTTCTCCAGTACTACAATTCGAAAGCATCAATTCTTTGGCGTTCAACCTTCTTCATGGTCCAACCCTCACATAGAGGAAGATCTAGAATAATCAATTTCATGGAAATAGAAAATGGAATGCTTATTGCCAGGGGTGGGAGGAGGAGGGAAATGGGGAGTTAGTGTTTAATGGGTACAAAGTTTCAGTTTTATAAGATGGAAAAAGTTTGGGAAATGGGTGGTGGAGTTTAATTACACAACAATATGAGTATACTTAATACCACTGAACTGTATGTATATTTAAACATGGATAAAACAGTCAATTTTATGCCATGTATATTTTACAGCAATAAACAAGAATCAATGAGCCAAATATATGTGGATCTATTTTGAACTCTGTTTTGTTTCAATGAGCCATGTGTTTATCTCTCTGCCAAATACTGCATTGCCTTTAGTACAATAGCTCTATGTTAGGTATTAAAACAAGAATTAAAAGTTTGAAAATACATAAATCAGACCAAAGTCACTCCTCTATTTCCAACAATTTCTCATTGCACTAAGAATAAAGCCCAATTACCATGGCTCTCAAGGCCCTGGGTGGCCTGGCCCCTGCCTCTTTCTCTCTGCGCCATCCTTGCTCACTGTACCCCTGCCACACAGCCCTCTTCTCCATGCCAGAAAATAAGATGGAGACAACAGGCACTCCATCTTGGAGTGGCTCCCAGCCTGCAAGATGACAGGGCACACATAGGCAGGGCCGCGGAAGGGGTGCGGACTGAGGATTGAAGGGGTACAGGGAGGATGCTGGGAGCCCCATATGGTGTTGCTGCGGTGAGTTGAGCAGGATTCCAGGGACCACCTCCCAACACAGCATCAGCCCCCATGGAGCCGGGGTGGGCGGTTGATAGAGCTGGGTGTGTAAGAACCAGCCACTCAAGTCTGACTGGACAGCAGACGGTTCCTGGTAACTCTGCTGACCTCGTGGCAGCCCCTCAGGGTCCCCACCCTGAGAAGGGCTCAAGGAGGGGTGAACAGAGATGGATCGCAGGCCAGGGCAGTGGGAGCACAGCCTGGCAGGAGCCTTGGGGCTCCTGACCCTCCTCCCATTTCCCTCCACAAACACCCCAGTGTCACCCGGGGAGTGCTCCTCAGCCACTTCTGCCTGATTCATTACTCTTAGCAACTGAGTTGCACGCAGTGCAGCTCTTGCACAAGATATTGTTCAGGAATTTTAAGGCAGGGCCCCAGGGGACACAGGAAAGAGAGCAGAAACAAATGTCAGGACCCTCCTAGAAGGTCCCATTGTGAGCAAGCCTGTGCGTGCCATGCTTGTCTGGGTGTCTGTTGGTGGCATGCTGGGGGCAGGGAATGCCAAAGGGGTTTGAGTCCTAGTTCAAAACACACATTTAAAGCAGATTTAGATTTCCCAGTCCAAGCCATTGAAATTTCTTTTCTGAAGAAGCATCTGGAAAAATGGAGGGAAAATTTGCCCAGTTATTTAGTAAAAACAAAACTCAAACTTTCCTTCCCCCTTCCTGCCAAGGTCCCTTTCAACTATGTGATCCTCAGGGATCCATGAAGGCTGGGCCCCAGCTGAGCTGGCACCAAGCATGTTCGTCCCCAGAGGAGGCAAGCCCCACACACAGCATCACTGGCTAGATGCTAGGGTACCTCCCCAGCCCCCCAGAGCTGTGTGCCTGACATCAGCAGACCAACCCCTGGCTGGTTGAGAGAGCTTCAAAATCAGTCCATTTCCCAGACTGCTACAAGAGAAGCTTGAGGGAAGCTTTGTTGGAAGCTCTGTTGGAAGCTTTGTAGCCCAAAGAGCCCTTCTCCCCACGTCCTAGAATATCCTCAGTGAAAGGAGGAGCGTAAACAGACAGTCTAAAAAAAGCCTGGGCATCTGCTTTCCTTTCTAATCACAGAGAATTGTAGGAAACTCAGTAGGTGCTACTGTTGTAGCACAGAGTCAAGGAGCCTGTAGGCAGGGCTTGGCCACGGCCTCACTGTAGGTAACTGCTCCGAGCACCCAGCTCAGAGCATTCCAGGAGCAGCTCACACAGCTGCTAAACAGGAGTGGATGTGCTGACAGGCATAGGGGCCACCCTAATAAGTAAGGTATTTAACCAATTAGACAAGTTGGCTATAGACACCTCCAGGCTTGAGGAATGGGGAAAAGGTAAGAATGGGTTTGCCAGTCCCTAGGGGAGTGTCAGGAAGTGGCAGGGAGAAGCAATTTACACAGACAAATGGTACCTGAGGGGTGCCTTCAGGAAAGCAGCCTACTGAAAAAGATGGCCTGGCCCATACTTTGTGTTGCAAAAAGGGTCAGCTTCAGGTTGGATACTAGAAGGGTCTGTAAACGTATTGTGCCCCTAAAAGCCCACTTTAGCCTGGAGAAGCTTAACTGTTTCTAGTACCACTCAGGGCCCCCATCCCTAGCCCACACCTTGGCCTCAGCACACCTATTTCTAAACACACCTTCTCAGGGAGTCCTGGCTTCTGGAAATTCTAGTAACTCTTTCTGCCTATAACCTACACCTTCCCATGGTGTTTCACCAACACTGGAGCCCACCTGAGCAGGACAGGGTATTCCTGTCCCCATAACCTAAGGGAAGGCAAGCCAGTCTGCAACCCAGAAGGAAGGGGCATGCCTGGGGCCCAGAGCCCACTGCTCCCATTGGCAGGATGCAAGCATGAAGGCAGTGTTTATTCCCAAGCCACTTTCTGTCCAGAGCCTCTCAGCTGGGTCCAGGGCTGGGGCCAGGGTTCCATTTCTAAGGCTGGTGTTTTTCCCTTCCTTTTGCTGGACAGGGAGAAGTGGAAAAACCCAGCACTGTCTTGACCCTCAGCTTCTCTGGAGCTGATTTTGCTGCCCCTGGCAAGGTCTGCCCCCAGAGTAGACATGCAAAACACAATTGCAGGCCATGGCAGAGTCAGAATCCTCAGTTCCAACCGTCCAGTTGGAACACCAGACCCGTGTGACCTTCCCAGGCCTTCTCTAAGGCAAAGACCCCTGACACCACTCAGGGCTCAGACCACTGATGCTCCCAACCCCACCCCACACCTTGGCCTCAGAACACCTACTTCTAAACACACCTGTAGACTGCAGGCTGGGGACAGCGCCCCACCTCTAAAGAGGTGGCATTTATTCTAAAAGTTGAAAAAAAAAGGGAATTGCCTGGTGGTCCAGTGGTTAGGACTCCACATATTCACTGTGGAGGGGGCAGGTTCAATCCCTGGTCAAGGAACTAAGATCCTGCAAGCAACGAGGTGTGAAGTGAGCCCAAAAAAGAAAAATTTTAAAAAGATGAAAAAAATATCCTCCAGCTAGTGTGAAATGCCAGTATAACTGATTCTCAGTTATCTCCCCACAGCAAAGTTCCATTTCTGTCTGTCTATAGGATGTGTCATGCATCAGATTTATCCTAATTTTTTCCTTTTTAAAAACGCTCACTGACCACTTCCCCGGTGGTCCAGTGACTACGACTCTGCACTCCCAAGGCAGGGAGCCCAGGTTCCATCCCTGGTCAGGGAACTAGACCCCTGCAACTAAAGATCCCGCATGCCACAAGTAAGAATCAGGGCAGCCAAATAAATAAAAAATATTTTTTAAATGCTCACATACACCATTAGGTAAACAAGAACCATAGAATTGTGCAGCTAGTGGGACCAACCAAGGAGAAATTCCGAGACACTCTCCCCCTACCTCCTCCAAGACCACTCACTCCCCCTCTAGAGTCTCACCAATTATCCAGGCCCTTCTCATCTCTCTTACCTCCCAGCTTTCAACCCTCACACTATTCTGTAAAGTGACCACATTTTTAAAACCAGCAGACATTTATCTGTTTAAAATCAGGCCTGTTCCAGAAAATCTGGGGCAAACTAATCACCATGACATCACCTTTCATATTTCTTTCTGCCCTACAGCAAGCACAGTGACCATACTTTCCATATAAAATCAGGACACATTATCTGACAGGAGATTCATGGGCAGCCTCCAGGTGCAAGGAGGAGCTGGTGTTATAAAGTCTCAACTTCAAAATCCTGGAGCTCCAAGGATATTTGGATGACTTAACTGGAAAAAATGAGAATATTCTGAATCAGAACGGCTCAGAACAATCTGAGAGGAGAGCACCTATGCCATTAACACAGGTTACGCTTCTGTTTATTCCAGGCACATTCGGCAGAACTCCCTGTCAGCTATCTGAGGGGGGAGCCTAGACACCACGCCTGTTACGAAGTTCTCTCCATGTCCAGCAGGACTACTAAATCCACTACAGAGTGGAGGGTAGATTGATGCCTCTCGTCTCCTGTCTTTATGTTCTACACAGCTGTAATTTCAGAAACACTTTTCTTTCTGTCCCAAACTAGGTCGTGCTGTTCTGCTCTCAGGGGCCACCACCTTCAGTGGGCCTCATCACAGTTCATATTTCTTCTGTATGCAGCTGCTCTCACCTGTCTCATAGCTGCTTCTGGAAAGAACTACAGAGATCTGGCTCATCAGCGACTCCAACTTCTTGGCACATAGTAGGTGATCAACCAGTATGTTTAAATTAATGACCTGGTCTCTCTGGTAAGTCCCAGGACTTCATATTCCTCCTTTACACCAACATTTTAATCAATTACTTGAAAGAAGACTGCAAAGCTGCTCGTGAGAATGAAAGGTGGCAACAATCCTGGGGGCATAACACGTAGGCTAACAGAATCAACCTCCTAAGAGAACAAAAGTCCAAATTAACAGAAAGTTAGCAGAGAACAAGCACTGCAAAGGTTCTAAATCCTCAACTAGACAAAATCAAGAGTGGCCGGGGCAGCTCCTGTGTAAAAGGAGCTGGGCAAGAGTCCCTTAAACTTTATTTAACCATAAGCTGTATTAACAGAGCAAGGAGAGGGCAGTGCCATGCTGCCTCACTGCTACTGACAGCATGCTCTCAGATACAGGCACTGCAGGGTAGCTGGACCCCGAGAAAGGGGCTCATGATCCAGTGGCGTGATGACCGTGCCTACTGCCCGCAGGCAACTTGCTGGTGCTCAACAGATGTTTACTGAAGGAACATAAAGGCCAGTTGATGGAAACAGGTATACTTAGTCTGGAATGAAACACACCACAAGGAGGACATAACTGTCTTCATATATATGAAGAGCTCACGTATAAAAGAATCTATGTGCTGCATAGCTCCAGAACAGGGGTGTAAAAGTCCAAAATCTAGGCAGATTTAGGCTGATACAAGGAAGGGTACCAATGCCTGAACAATGAAAGGGGTCAAGTGTAACATGATAGATCCCCATCCTCAGAGGTCTTCACAAGGAGGCTGGGAGGACCATCTGGCTGGGATGCTGTCAAGGGAAACCTCATACCCTCTAAGACGCCTTCCACCCCAAACCTTAGTCTTCTAAGAACTTAACAGAGCTGAATGCATAAAGTTGAGAGAACTTGGAAAGAAAGATTCTGTTTATGTATAAATTACCTTTGTGCTATGAATATAGAGCTTGGAATGATCTGTTCCTTGAAGGATTTAATGAACTCACCCACAAAACTATCTGGATTCAGCATGTTTTCAGGAGATACCTCCTCACTCTTCTAATTTCTTCCACTAAATAGTTCATGCTTTCCATTTCTCTTTTAGTCAATTTTGGTAGTTTCTATCTCCTTCAAAAATATATATTTCTTTCAAGATTTCCAAATGGGGACCTCCCTGGTGATCCTGTGGATAGGAACCCACCTGCCAATGTACGGGACATGGGTTCGATCCCTGGTCTTGGTGGATTTCACACGCTATGAAGCTACTAGGCCACGTACCACAACTACCGAGCCTGCGCTCTTAAGCTTGAGAGCCATAATGACCGACCCCACCACAATGACGTATGCCCCCCACCACCACTCACTGCAACTAGAGAAAGCCTGCACAGCAGTGAAGACCCAGCACAACCAAATATAAATAAATTAACTAATTTAAAAAGAATTGGTTCTTTGAAAAAACAAAAGATTTCCAAAAATATTGTCAGAGTTGAACATGAATATCTCATTTTTGTCAACTCTAGATCTGTGGTTAGAATCTCATTTCTAAATTTTATTTATATTTTCTGGTCTTCTTTGATTGATCCGGCTGGATTTTCTATTTCCTATTTCCAAGACTAGCCCTTAAATATATTCATTAATATAATTTTTCTACTTTATAATGAACTCATTTCTTTTATATAAATAAATCATTTTCTTTGGTTTGTTCTATTATTTTATTTTGTGAGTTGAATGCTTGCTTCATTAATATTTAATTTTTTTTTCAATAATAAAAAATTAAAGACTATGAGTATGTTTCTGATATTGGCTTTAGCTGGTTATAAACTACTCAAAAAGCAAGACTGTTTTCATATCTAGTAGCTATTACTAGTTAGAAAACGTTCACACGCTTACACTTCATCTAGAAATAAACTTAAGATGTGCAAACTTTCAAATTTTCTAAGCAACATATGATGTCTTGAATAAAGAAAGAAAAATACTTTGTCATTAGATTAAAAATAATCAGTGGAATTATATTATTAAATATGGAGTGTTAAAATGCTGTCATAATTAAAACCATTTTGGTTCTGATACAAAAATATACATATTGGTTAATAAAACAGTCCAGAAAATCCAAAAGTAATCTCCATACATGTGACTTCAGTATATGATAAAAGTGCCTTAAAATGCATGAGAAAAAAATGAATTATTAAGTAAATATGTATAATTTTTTAAAAATCACATTTAACGTCCCTACTTCATACTACACAGAGAAACATTCATTTCAATTAAAATTTTAAACGTAACAAAGGCCAGAAGAAATGCACATTATAAGCTTAGAGATTCCAAGTATGATACCAACAGCAGAAACCCTAAAGACATTTAGGCACTTATATTTAAAATTTTTGTACAAAAGTACAATTACAACCAAAATTAAAAGGTAAATGAAAAATATTTGAGTTATATGTAGAAAACAAAGATGGAAGCTCTTAATATAATATATATATAAACATTTTATATTACTAAATAAAATGAGTACATAAAGAAAAAAGTAAAGGGTATGGAGCTCATGAGACAGCCAAAGCTCATGAGACAGCCAAACATAAAAAAAATTTAAAAGCGATCAAGCAAATATGAAATTAAATGTGATACTATTCATTATTAAAGTTTGCTAATTTAATAGGTAAAGTGATAACCAGTGCTTATGAGAGGATGGAAAAATTAAAAGTTAAAAATTAAATTCCTAAACATTGCTGATGTGAGAGTAACACTTTGAACTTCATTTTTCTTACCTATGAAGTTATCATAGTAATGATGATCTTAACAATCTGGAAATAGCTATCAAAGACTTTAAAAGATTCAGTAAGTCTAATATCTGCCTACGGAATTATCAAAGATGTCCATGAGGATGGATGTAGTGTGGTCACTCAGGCGTGTCCAACTCTTTGTGATCCATGGACTGTAGCCCGCCAGGCTCCTCTGTCCATGGCATTCTCCAGGCAAGAATACAGGAGTGGGTAGCCATTCCCTTCTCCAGGGGATCCTCCCAACCCAGGGACTGAACCTGGGTCTCCTGCACTGCAGGTAAATTCTTCACCATCTGAGCCACCAGAGAAGCCTGTCTATAGGAAGGAAACTGCAAAGCTTTGAAATGCTCATTTTTTTAATGTAAAAAATCAATTTTGGATGCCAGATCAATTTAGAGGAAGAAAAGGGATAGGATGCTAAAGCCAAGATGAAGACAACAAAAATTTTTCTTTGCTTATTAAAACAGAGAAGCCAAAATTGAAAACATACTTTTTGTCATATCTGTTCTTTAGACCACACTTTTCCTTCATGGAACACTGAAGAATACAGATAGTTCTATTTTTGAACGGGACTTCCCAGGTGGTGCTTGTGGTAAAGAATCTGCCTACCAATGTAGGAGGTGCAAGAGATGCGGGTTTGATGCCTGGGTAGGGAAGATCCCCTAGAGGAGGAAATGGCACCCCGCTCCTTTATTTTCGCCTGGAAAATTCTATGGGCAGAAGAGCCTGGCGGGCAACAGTCCATGTTACCACAGAGAGTTGGACATGACTGAGCACACACATGCGTCGTTTTTGAATGTGTATAAATGATTCTCTTGCTCTAAGTTATTTTTACAAGAAAAATTTAATTGAACAATCATGGGCCAAGAGCAAAATAAATCTATTTCAAGAATTGTTCTAAAACATAAAAAATTAATTAAAATTAAATAATTATGGTACAATAGGATGAAGTATTACACAGTTATTGAAAATTATCATCTTGAGGCACATGAGAAAACATCAATTAAATATTAATTTACATTAAAATGCAACTTATAAAACTAAAAGTATTTAATATGTATAATATGGTGTTTAATAACCATATACATTCTTCCTGTTATAAAAGAGGAAAACTTAAAAGGAAATACACAAAAATGTAAACAGCTTCTATCTCCAGTGGTGGGACTGTTTTCTTTTCTATACTTTTCTATATTTCCAATTTTTTTTTTTTACAGTGAATGTCTTTTACTTTCTTGAATAACATGAAAAATATTTTAAAACCTAACTTACTGAAATTTGAATTATGCAGATTTTCTAGGAAGCCATTTTTTGGCAAATAAATTTAAAAAAGGGAATGGTTGTGACTAGAAGTCTGCTCAGAAAGGAAGACTGGGGATGGCACGCCATTTTTGTCTGTAAGAAAATCCATCTGAAATCGGCATGGCTGGTGACCAGCTTGAAAAAGACCAAATGGGCTGCGGCTGTAGCAAAGCTAGCAGCATTCTTCATGGAAGGTCCTGTGCAGCGGAGGGGGAGAGGCTTCTGAATAGGAGCTTTGAACAGTGTCCCTCACTCCCTAGCTGGTGTCCAGCAGGACCGCTGAAAGGACTTCAAAGGACTATGTAGTCTGTCTACCACTCGCCCAGCAGGCAGTGCACACCGCAACACCCTGCCCAGAGAATCTCACATTGGTTAACTCATCCTGCAAAGATGCACGTCAGTGGTTAACTCCAAGCCCTGAGGGAGATAGCAACTGGTAGTCCTGGCCAACTCCTCCCTCAGGCTTAACTGGTTTCAACCTTTGAGCTGGAGTCTGGATCTGGGTAGAGCCACTGCCATCCCCAGCTGAGGCTGCCAGGGCCTTGGCAGAATCCTGGGGCTGAGCTCTGTCCATGGAGCGAGACAGCTCTGGGCATGGAAAAGCGAGGGGAGGCGGGCGCCAGCCTCCTCTCCAGCTGTTTTCAATAAGGCTCCACTTCTGAGGTTGCTGGCAGACCTCTGGAAAGGTCTGAACCAACCTCACATAATGTTTTCCATCAAACCCACAATTAAGTAATATTCTCTTAACTCATGAACTGCGCATGAAACCTTTTTCCTGTCACTTCTCAGCTCCTCTCCTAAGCAACCTACCAGTAGGTCATGCTGGGGTGACAGCACTTTTGCAGGGTCAGCAGAGACCACAGTACAGGCTTCCCAAGGCCATTGCTATGCCTGTTCCTGCTACACAGGGATGGAAGGGTTGGAGATTCGACCTCAGAATGTACATACCTCACTACATACATCATTTCATTTAAGCTTCCCAGTGGCCCTGGAAGGTTAGCACTGCTGCTGCTGCTGCTGCTAAGTTGCTTCAGTCGTGTCCGACTCTGTGCGACCCCATAGACGGCAGCCCTCCAGGCTCCCCCATCCCTGGGATTCTCCAGGCAAGAACACTGGAGTGGGTTGCCATTTCCTTCTCCAATGCATGAAAGTGAAAAGTGAAAGTGAAGACACTCAGTCGTGTCTGACTCTTAGCAATCCCATGGACCACAGCCTACCAGGCTCCTCCGTCCATGGGATTGTCCAGGCAAGAGTACTGGAGTGGGTTGTCATTGCCTTCTCTGAAGGTCAGCACTGCTATGCTAATTTTACAGGTAATAAAAATGAAGTTCAAAGAAGATAAGTCACAAGGTCCCTAGATTCATGATTTTTCCACTACAGCCTTTCAAGGAGGTCAAACAGGATTATGGTCAAGAAAATGTCAGATATCACAAAGCTATTAGAAGACCATCTAGTCTTTTGGCAAGATATTTCACCAGTACCCCTCTACTCCCAAGGTATTCTTGAGAGCACAGTTAAGCATCACAGACTTATTTTGTAACTGAATAAATTAGTGACTCTCAGAATGCATGCCAGGCCTCCCTGTCCATCACCAACTCCCGGAGTCTACCCAAACTCATGTCCTTCGAGTCGGTGATGCCATCCAACCATCTCATCCTCTGCTGTCCCCTTCTCCTCCTGCCCTCAATCCTTCCCAACATCAGGGTCTTTTCAAATGAGTCAGCTCTTCACATCAGGTGGCCAAAGTATTGGAGTTTCAGTTTCAATATCAGTCCTTCCAATGAACACTCAGGACTGATCTCCTTTAGGATGGACTGGTTGGATCTCCTTACAGTCCAAGGGACTCTCAAGAGTCTTCTCCAACACCACAGTTCAAAAGCATCAATTCTTCAGTGCTCAGCTTTCTTTATAGCCCAACTCTCGCATCCATACATGACCACTGGCGTGCTGCAGTCCATGGGGTCGCAAAGAGTTGGACACGACTGAGCGACTTAACTGAACTGAACTGAACTGAGAACGATCTAGGATGGATCCCATTTTCTCCATGAGGTCTTCTGAGTGCTTCTTGCCGATAGCTTTTATCACATATTTTGTAGCATTTTATACTCTGACCAAAGGGCATTAGGTCCCATTGACTGAGGAGGGTTTGTTCATTCACTCACTTGACAAAGTCCTATAAAGCGCCCTCCCCTGGCACTGTGCCAGACATCTGTAAGCGACACATGCATGATTATGAACTAGTCTGGTCTCAGGGAGAACTCTCTCTCAGAGAGGAGATGGAGAAGGCAGATCCAACACAGGAAACCTTAGAAAACAAGTGCACACACACACATTTCACCTCCCTAATCAGGCTGCATCAGTGCTTGGTGAACAGGAACTGGGGCTTCAGTGCTTTCTGCTCCTAGGAGCTACCCCAGTTCCTGGTGTACACCTGTGTTAGAGTTAGCACAGATGATCCAGCCCCTATCTTGGGAAGTCCCCTTTCTTCAGGGGAGACAGTATCCACCTCTAAGCCTCCCCCTTTGGGATCCAATGAAGACAAATATACTCTGAATAAAGGCATGATTGAAAGTGAAAGATTAAAATGAGTAAATATGTAGTCCAGAAGAAAAGTGATGTGTGGAGAAGAGAAAAAGAAAAGCAAGGCCTGACCCTGTGTGGTCAGTGGAATCTCCGAGCCTGAAACTATGAGATCTAATCCATCCCTTTGTGTCTGACACCAGGAAAAGGAAGCCAGCACCAGGAGGTTAACTCAGAGGCAGATGCAGACTGGGGCCCTGAGAAGGATCCTGGCTCAGAGAGCAATTTGGCAGATACAGAAAGGAATCAGGCTGTGAGCTGAGGCAGCAAGAAGCTGGTGGAGACAAATTGACAAACTGAGTTTGCATCTCCCAGACGAAGGAGCTATGTCAAGCCAAACAGTCTTTTGGAAAGCACTTGAGCTTAAAAATGCCCAAAGCCCTTGTCCTCATAATCCCTCTACTGCAAACTAATCAACCCCCAAAATAAAATATTAGTTATTGAATTGAAACCTTCATGTATAAAGATATTCACCAGAATTTAATTTATAAAAGGAAATACTGGAAACCACCTAGATAATCACCAATGGATTCAGTAAATTGTAACATATCAAATGTAATGGAATATTGACCATTAAGATTATATTGACAGAGTGATTTGAAAAATGATATGTTGGGGGGGGGAAACGCAGGATGCAAAACAGTATAAATGATGTATAGATGGTTTTAGGACAGTATAAATGATTTTTAGAGTGGTGCTTTGGACAGATGAGTAATCCTGATGATATTACTAGTATAATGTACACCATTTTATTAGGGAACTACTATGTATTGATATCAACTCTCCCAACAATAATGCTGTGAAGCAGGAATTATTATTTTCAGCTCCCTATGGAGCTTAGAGAATCGACTTCCTGGCTGCAAAGTCTGTGCCCTTTCTGCTCCTCCCATTGCCCTATGGCCCGAAGGTTCCCTACCCTATATTTTATGACCATTTAAGCCCTGGCAAGGCCACATTTACAAGCACTGGGCTGACCATTGCTCCTTGAAGAAGGCAAGATGAACTAGGCCTCCCAGAGGCACTTACCCACCCTCTGCCATAGCTGGTGTCCCATCTCCTGACCCATATTCCTCTAAGCCCTGAAACTCGGAAGAGATCATGCCTGACTAGTGGGCACTGAGAGGTTCAAGAAGCATCAGCAAATGTAGCACTCAGAGCTCAGGACCACAGGGAGATGGGTTGAGGAGCAACTGGAGGTGGGGAGGGGGGTTGGGCATTGAACTGGTTTAGGAGCAAGGAAGAACAGATAGCTGGGTGACCTGAGTTCTGGGGAGGAAGAGATTGTAGACCAGAGAACAACAACAGAGCCAGGATCCTCCACAATTCAGCCCAATAGCATCTCCTCAGTTCAGTTCAGTTCAGTTGCTCGGATGTGTCTGACCCTTTGCGACCCCATGGACTGCAGCACGCCAGGCCTCCCTGTGCAACACCAACTCCTGGAGTCTACCCAAACTCATGTCCATCCAACCATCTCATCCTCTGTTGTCCCCTTCTCCTCCTGCCCTCAATCTTTCCCAACATCAGGATCTTTTCAAATGAGTCAGCTCTTCGCATCAGGTGGCTGAAGTATTGGAGTTTCAGCTTCAACATCAGTCCTTCCAATGAACACTCAGGACTGATCTCCTTTAGGATGCACTGGTTGGATCTCCCTGCAGTCCAAGGGACCCTCAAGAGTCTTCTCCAACACCACAGTTCAAAAGCATCAATTCTTCAGTGCTCAGCTTTCTTTATAGTCCAACTCTCACATCCATACATGACCACTGGAAAAACCATAGCCTTGACTAGATGGACATTTGTTGGCAAAGTAATATCTCTGCTTTTTAATGTGCTGTCTAGGTTGGTCATAACTTTCCTTCCAAGGAGTAAGCGTCTTTTAATTTCATGGCTGCAATCCCCATCTGCAGTGATTTTGGAGCCCCAAAAAATAAAGTCAGCCACTGTTTCCACTGTTTCCCCATCTATTTCCCATGAAGTGATGGGACCAGATGCCATGATCTTCGTTTTCTGAATGTTGAGCTTTAAGACAACTTTTTAACTCTCCTCTTTCACTTTCATCAAGAGGCTCTTTAGTTCTTTACTTTCTGCTGTAAGAGTGGTGTCATCTGCATATCTGAGGTTATTGATATTTCTCCCAGCAATCTTTTTTTTTTTTCTCCCAGCAATCTTGATTCCAGCTTGTGTTTCATCCAACCCAGCATTTCTCATGATGTACTCTGTATATAAGTTAAATAAGCAGGGTGACAATATACAGCCTTGACGTACTCCTTTTCTGATTTGGACCCAGTCTGTTGTTCTAACTGTTGTTCTAACTGTTGCTTCCTGACCTACATACAGATTTCTCAAGAGGCAGGTCAGGTGGTCTGGTGTTCCTATCTCTTTCAGAATTTTCCACAGCTTGTTGTGATCCACACAGTCAAAGGCTTTGGCATAGTCAATAAGGCAGAACTCTCTTGCTTTTTCAATGATCCAGCGGATGTTGGCAATTTGATCTCTGGCTCCTCTGCCTTTTCTAAATCCAGCTTGAACATCTGGTAGTTCATGACTCACGTATTGTTGAAGCCTGGCTTGGAGAATTTTGAGCATTACTTTACTAGCATGTGAGATGAGTGCAATTGTGCAGTAGTTTGAGCATTCTTTGGCATTGCCTTTCTTTGGGGGAATGAAATTTGACCTTTTCCAGTTCTGTGGCCATTGCTGAGTTTTCCAAATTTGCTGGCATACTGAGTGCAGCACTTTCACAGCATCATCTTTTAGGATTTGAAATAGCTCAACTGGAATTCCATCACCTCCACTAGCTTTGTTTGTAGTGATGCTTTCTAAGGCCCACTTGACTTCCTATTCCAGGATGTCTGGCTCTAGGTGAGTGATCACACCATTTTGATTATCTGGGTTGTGAAGATCTTTTTTGTACAGTTCTTCTGTGTATTCTTGCCACTGCTTCTTAATTTCTTCTTCTGTTAGGTCCATACCACTTCTGTCCTTTGTTGAGCCCATCTTTGCATGAAAAGTTCCTTTGGTATCTCTAATTTTCTTGAAGAGATCTCTAGCTTTCCCATTCTATTGTTTTCCTCTATTTCTTTGCACTCATCACTGAGGAAGGCTTTATCTCTCCTTGCTATTCTTTGGAACTCTGCATTCAAATGGGTATATCTTTCCTTTTCTCCTTTGCTTTTCATGTTTCTTTTCACAGCTATTTTTTATATTTTATAGCATCTCTTACTGCCTTTTAAATTTAGAAAGTTCTCCTTATTTATGCACAGGAAATGTACACATATTCCCAAGTACATAGCATAAGAGAGCTCCTACCAGTTATGTCCTGTGAATACACCTCCTGAGTGAATGAGTTTATTTTTGAAGGACAAATGAGTCTCGTACCATCATGACTTTAGGAAGCTTATCAGTTCAGTTCAGTTCAATAGCTCAGTCATGTCTGACTCTTCACAATCCCATGGACTGCAACACACCAGGCCTCCCTGTCTGTTACCAACTCCCGGAGTTCACTCAGACTCACATCCATCGAGTCAGTGATGCCATCCAGCCATCTCATCCTGTCGTCCCCTTCTCCTCCTGCCTTCAAGCTTTCCCAGCATCAGGGTCTTTTCAAATGAGACAGTTCTTCGCATGAGGCGGCCAAAGTACTGGAGTTTCAGCTTCAGCATCAGTCCTTCCAATGAATATTCAGGAATGATTTCCTTTAGTTTGGCCTGGTTGGATAGGATGCTTACAGTCACATGTGAAGCCCATACTGATCAACTCTACAAGACTGTACACCATGCATTTCTGTGTGTTTATCTTACCCAAGGTCCATTATTCCCTCCCCATACTTTCCCTTTGCTCTTTTCTGATCTCTAACCCCCACCCTAGTAGAGGATTAGAAACATTATAAAATTTAATTTATATGGTGGCAATATCACCCCTAAAGGGGTGGAAATTGGTTTGGAGAGAAATCATACTCTTTATACGTATAAAGCACTATATACACACAGTTCATAAAGACAGAGTATATCCTTGAGAACCACTGACCTCTATGAGTCAGCTCTGTGCTCAAGCAATAAAGTGAACACCTTCCCTTGACCCAAGATTGTCAGACACATCATTCCCAGAAGTAAATGACATGGTAGACGCAAGTCCAGTCCCCTGCTGTCTCATGGCCTCAGCCACACCCATGAGCTCTGCCACCCTTGTGCAGCTGAAACCTGCAGCCGTAACCTTTGCTTCCATCTCTCGAGACCAATAATCTCATGTCAGTGGCTTGGGGAAGAACCTGTGTATAGGGATAGTGTACTCAGATGAGGATTCCATGGTCTCACCTCAGTGGCGCTGGGACGGGAATTTCCAAGCATTCTGGTGGGTTCTGATGGACCCCACATTGAGAAACACTACAGTACACGAGGTCTCCACCAATGACACAGGCACCTAGGTGTCCAGATCTTACCCCAAACTCCAAAAAGTCATGCTCTGGCTGTTAAAAATGAAAGGGTCGGGGTGGGTTGGTGACTGACTTGACTTTTACAAGAGCTGTGCCCCAGGTAAGTCATTAATCAGGCACCAGCGTTCCTTACATGTGTGTGAGGAACCCACCAGTTCTAGGTCATTATGTGCCCCACTTCCAGGAATCAAGGTCTCCCCTCTCCTCTCTGGACTAAACTGTGGCAAGTGGCCCCGTCCTCTGGCCCCACAGAGTATGGCATTTACTGGGGTAGTATCTGTCTCTGAGGAGCCTGGCTGTCAGGGCCGCAGCCCAGGGAACCAGCCTACATAGCCTCAACATCCCCTCACTGCTCACCAAGGAGGTGAGGCCAGCGTGACAGGCTGTGGAAAGTATGTCCAGGTGCCAGGCTCCGTCAGTCACGCCTTTAAAGTCGGGATCCAGGTTTGATTTGCTTTCTCTTGCCTTTCTGGTTCCAACTCTTCCAGGCTCGTTTTTCACTCCCCTGTCAGGCTTCCCAGAGCTGGGGGGCCGGCCGAGCCAAGTCCTTCACACTCCACAGACAGCCCTTCCCACAGCCCCATGCGCGCAACAGGCCCCCACCCTGCTCCCACCGCCTCAGCCTGCCCTGAATTCCAGGGGAGTTTTCTGAGGGGAACAGACCTGCGTCTCTTAGAGGAGTAGCTCAGGGACCAGGGTGTCATCCATGAGAGAACACGACGGCCTGTTTCTTAGTCTCATATCACTGGGCCAGCCCTGTCAGGACACATCTATTCACCATCACTGTGCCCCACCCACCCTCATTTCAGAGTGCTCCTGAGCAGAGGCAGGGGACGGGGCTGGTGTGTGTGGACTGGATGTGGAGAAGCTGATTCACAGCCTCAGCTAACTGAGAGTATGAATCTCCTAAACAGAGAGACAGTCTCCTGATCCTCTCTGACATCATTTTGTCCCCGGTGCACCAAACAGCCTGCACAAAGCTACTGTTCACTGAACTGAATTCACCTGCAAACAATCCCCTGAGGTCAGCCTTCCCGAGTGGCACAACTTCATGTAGTAGTTGGGGTCAGCTGGTGGGCACACTGATAGAGCCACGAGGTCTCTACTCCAAAATCTTGTTTAAATTTTATGTCATAGATTCATGGAATGTTAGAGCAGGAAGAGGCTTCAGAGTCATTGGTCCAAGCTCTTTATTTATAGATGAGGAAGAGAAAGCCCAGAGGTCAGGGCAAATTAGAGACAAAGACCCAGGCATACAACCACCAGCCCAACTCCCAACCTGACTTGTGGATCCCAAATACTCCAGTCCTCAGAGGCTGATACAGCTCTCCTTAAACACTTCCCATTCTGAGCAACTAAAACCGTACCTGGCTCATGGTAAAGTGCTCAATTAACATTAGTAAAATGGATCAAATCCAACACTCAAAATCTACGTTATATAAAAGCAGAACATTACTTTAGTGATACAAGAGATTAAAACTTAGAAAATTCACAGACTGAACAAATAATCCCTCCTTATTGGGCACTTACCAGGAGCTGGGACTGAGGTGTGTTTTTCATGAATTAGATATGGGAAATAGGGAACACGTGGAACAATATATAAATCATAGAATTTCAGACCACAAAGGGCCTTAAGGGGCATCTAAATTATTTTTTTATAAGAAATCTGAGAGTCAGGGAGGTTTGGTGGTTTGTTAAAAGTTTTAAGGCAGCTTCATAGGAACCAGATGGAGAAGGCAATGGTACCCTACTCCAGTACTCTTGCCTGGAAAATCCCATGGACGGAGGAGCCTGGAAGGCTGCAGTCCATGGGGCCGCTGAGGGTCGGACACGACTGAGTGACTTCACTTTCACTTTTCACTTTCATGCATTGGAGAAGGAAATGGCAACCCACTCCAGCGTTCTTGCCTGGAGAATCCCAGGGACGGGGGAGCTTGGTGGGCTGCCATCTATGGCGTCGCACAGAGTCGGACATGACTGAAGTGACTTAGCAGCAGCGTTGGAACCAGAACCCTAGTCCAGAGTTCTTTCTACCACATACTATATTTTCATCCCATCGAATTCTAAACTGTAGAGTGCAGAATAAAACCCTTCTAAAATATGGCAATAGACAAGAATACAATGGACTGTAGGGGCTAGAAAAGGCTTCAGAGAAAAGTTTAATTTTCCATTACCAAAATTGATAATCCATTAGGTGCAAGATTACTGATAATGTTGATTACATTTTTTTTTCTGTGCAGTCTCAAGATCCAGAGTACAGAGGAAACTTGACTCAGGTTGGCCAACTTTTAAGAAAGTTCCAACTTAATTGTTAACTTCATTTAAAGTTGGAAGAAAGTTTTGTATTATAAGAAATGTGAATACCTTGGGGTTCTACAGAAACTGTGTCTATGTGAAAAAATAAACCAGGCCTTCCCACATAGATCCCTACTGATGAACGCCAAACTGGCACTGCACACCTGTCCCTCCAGCCACCGTGAGCAAACAGAGAGTAAGAAAAGCCTAACCTGGCACCTCCATTCCCCAGTGCTCATTTTGCCCCGCAATTTTATTTCCATTTCAAGGCAAACAGTCAACTAATTGGAAACATGTTAAAATAACAGAAACCCAAAGGCCTTATTAGTAGAGACAGATGTATCTAGATAGCACTCAGATTCTCTTCCTTGAGAGGTAAACTGTCATCACAAAATTAAAAAACACAAGACACTTAGAGAACATACAACAACAAAAAATTCTATTTCCGAGGTTCCAAATCCTCTTCTAATTTTAGGTAGTGAACACATATATGCTTTTATGCGGCAGTGATCGGACTGCTCAGAGTGCTCGCTCTACTTCTCTTTCCACTTTGTGCTATTCACACACATTTCCCTTTATGGGCATAGCTCTCCAAATGATGTGTTTGTTTAAGCACCTCCTTTTGAGCACAAACTGCTTCCTGTTTTATCATATTTGCTTCAGACATCTTTGTACAAACTACTTCTTTCCTTCTTCAAGAGTTAACTTACAGTGTCCAAAGCACAACTCTTGACAAAGCACATCAATGTTTTATTGCACCTGTAACATTCTGTCAGTCTGGGCCCCAGAAAAGCCAAACCAGCAATGGGTTCTCCCAGCATGCCTTCCTGTCTCCTCAGTTCCCAGCCCTGGGCTCTCGGCATTAAGATGTTGCTATTAAACAGTTTTTCAGGTACATAAATATTTTCCAAGTTATTTTAATTTCCAGTGCTCTAGTTGCAGGCAGTGTCGGGTATTTTGATGCAGTGCTGTAGCCCACCAGGCTCCTCTGTCCATGGGATTTTCCAGGCAATAGTACTGGAGTGGGTTGCCATTTCCTTCTCCAGCGGATCTTCCCGATCCAGGGATCGAACCCGGGTCACCCACACTGTAGACAGACGCTTTACCATCTGAGCCACCAGGGAAGTCACATATATTTTTCCACATATATTTTTGTTTCTTTCAGTGCAAACTGTGTATTCATCTTTGACCATTTATCAGTTAGAATCTGGACATTGAACTCAGGTACCACATCTTTTTACAGGCAATTTTATTGTGCCTTTTAGAAATCACAGAAGTAATTCCTGCCTACTATTTAAAAAATTCAAGCTATAAAAATTTGCATAAACTAACAGGTAAAAGTTGAAGGTACAAAATGATGAAAGGTTTCTTTCCCTCTCACTCTTTGCCCTCCCTGCAATGGTATCACTTACCAAATATAACCATTGAAATAATCTTTCTAGTCTTCTTATCATTAAACTCTGTAATGCTAGATAATCTACTCTGGGTCTATGTCTTGATCTAAGAATTTAGAAAGCACTTAGTGGATGCCTACAATAAATGATTAGAAATTTCACTGACTTGTACTGCCTCCCTCTCACCAATCATTTTTTGATTTTTAGGTCTTCTATTGTACATTTATGGCAAAAGCACAAATTCAAATGCCTAGAGAGTCTGGGCAGGATACCCATGTACAGAAAGTGGATGGGGACAAGAAATGTCACAAGGCTCTTCCTACCCATCTGTAGCTTTTCCACCATTAACATGAACGTGGTTAGGGAAACAGCAAAGTCATAACTGGCAACAGATTCTTGCCCATGTTGGGAGATGACGGGGAGTGGGTGGTGGGGGGAGAGTATAAAAACCTGGCAAAGGTGAGCTTAGATGTAGGGATAGTGTCCACTGACCAAGTGTTGCCACGTGGAAGTGCTGCCTGATATTTTTTGAGAAAAGCCATTCAGAAATGAATTGTGTGTGTAAGTTTTCCATTTGTAAATCTTAGCTCAAATTTTTTTGAGAATACTGCTGACCAAATGTAAAAGGTCTGTGTGCCAAGTATGGCCGATGGGCTGACCATTTTTTACCTCCATCATTATGGTTTTAAGTCATACGCCCAGGTCTCTGTTATTTGATCCATATGTTTTAGATGGCATCTCACTTTCCACCATGTAAGATGAGGACTGTAGTGCCCTTGTAGTCTTCTCTCCCTCCCCTTCTCTCCTCAACCTTACCATTCACCATTCCTTTACTTATGGCTTGCCAAAGCTTACAGAGTTTACTTTCTGTTCTGTACTATAACTAACACTTTCAAATTTTGTCCACAGGTTGACTTTTCAAAAAGAACAATTTCTTGATGGCAATATTACATTGTACAAATATTTTTTTCAAACATCTGGTGGCCATGAATTAACTCTTCACAATCTATGACTGATGAACTAGTTTCCAAATGTAGGCTTTCCATCCCCTGGGTGTAGTCTTATCTCCCTCAGTGAGGGGCTTGACTGCAAGCTCCATGTCCCTGAGTGGGGCATGTCTACTGGTGGGCTTCACTTGGAGTGTCTGGGCATGGAGTAACTGGACAGCAACTGGACGTCCAACACATTTTACCTGGTGGCAAAGCACAGAGACTTTCTGATGCTGATTAATATCCATACCACGAGCTTTGGTTTTCTCCATAGAGACATGAAACAAACATCCCTTAGTCACCCTGACATCTGCCCTACAGTTCACTTGTAGTTTCCAAATCCTTTCATTTCAAATATGTGGCTCTCATACGTTACAGCATGGACACCCCTCACCCACTAATTCCCCTCTCCTGTTCTCTGTGCAACTCTCAATTAACTGTTTTTAACCCTTTCTGCTCATTTCAATGGCATATTTGCAGGAAGGAGAAGTTAATAAATCTGTTCAGTCTGACATTTTCAATCAGAGCAGCCACCAACTGCTGACAATTGTAGTTTCAGCATGACCTGCCCTGCCATTTCCATTCTGCTGCTTTTTCTCTGAATACTTCAGGAACTCTGTGACACCAGGCAACCCACATCCAGCCTCCTTCTCATGAAAATTCCTGAATCACTTGGAACAGATGGCCACAGAAATTTTGGGAACATGTTCAGCTTGTTGGAACACCAAGATTACCATTCTTCTATGAAAGTGGAAGACAAAGATTCATTCATCAAGGGATTATGTTTTTCTTTGAATGAATTTTATGCCCTAAGAAAATTCTCAAGAATTTAATGTCTACTTTCTACTATAAATGGAACAGCTATTGTCAATACATCTTTTAGTTGTGGATCTCTGCTTACATGGGGACTGAATTAAATGCAAGAGAGGCCGTGATCAGCCCTCCCTGATAGAGCTTTCTGTGATGATAGAAATGTTCAATAATCTGTGCTGCCCAACATGGTAGCTATTATCCACATGTGGATATTGAGCACTGAAAATGTGGCTAGCAAGGCTGAGGATCTGAATTTTTTATTTTATTTTAATTAATCTTAACCTAAATTTCCACTGTTTCCTCATCTATTTCCCATGAAGTGATGGAACCAGATGCCATGATCTTCATTTTCTGAATGTTGAGCTTTAAGCCAACTTTTTCACTCTCCTCTTTCACTTTCATCAAGAGGCTTTTTAGTTCCTCTTCACTTTCTGTCATAAGGGTGGTGTCATCTGCATATCTGAGGTGATTGAGATTTCTCCCGGCAATCTTGATTCTAGCTTGTGCTTCTTCCAGTCCAGTGTTTCTCATGATGTACTCTGCAGAGAAGTTAAATAAGCAGGGTGACAATATACAGCCTTGACGTACTTCTTTTCCTATTTGGAACCAGTCTGTTGTTCCATGTCCAGTTCTAACTGTTGCTTCCTGACCTGCACACAGATTTCTCAAGAGGCAGGTCAGGTGGTCTGGTATTCCCATCTCTTTCAGAATTTTCCACAGTTTATTGTGATCCACACAAAGGCTTTGGCATAGTCAATAAAGCAGAAATAGATGTTTTTCTGGAACTCTCTTGCTTTTTTGATGATCCAGCGGATGTTGGCAATTTGATCTCTGGTTCCTCTGCCTCTTCTAAAACCAGCTTAAACATCAGGAAGTTTATGGTTCATGAATTGCTGAAGCCTGGCTTGGAGAATTTTGAGCATTACTTTACTAGCATGTGAGATGAGTCCAATTGTGCAGTAGTTTGAGCATTCTTTGGCATTGCCTTTCTTTGGGATTGGAATGAAAACTGATTTTGGGGCTCCAAAATCACTGCAGGTGGTGATTGCAGCCATGAAATTAAAAGATGCGTACTTCTTGGAAGAAAAGTTATGACCAACTTAGATAGCATATTCAAAAGCAGAGACATTACTTTGCCGACTAAGGTCCATCCAGTCAAGGCTATGGTTTATCCAGTGGTCATGTATGGATGTGAGAGTTGGACTGTGAAGAAGGCTGAGCACTGAAGAATTGATGCTTTTGAACTGTGGTGTTGGAGAAGTCTCTTGAGAGTCCCTTGGACTGCAAGGAGATGCAACCAGTCCATTCTGAAGGAGATCAGCCCTGGGATTTCTTTGGAGGGAATGATGCTAAAGCTGAAACTCCAGTACTTTAGCCACCTCATGTGAAGAGTTGACTCATTGGAAAAGACTCTGATGCTGGGAGGGATTGGGGACAGGAGGAGAAGGGGACGACAGAGGATGAGATGGCTGGATGGCATCACTGACTCGATGGACGTGAGTCTGAGTGAACCCCGGGAGTTGGTGATGGACAGGGAGGCCTGGCGTGCTGCGATTCATGGGGTTGCAAAGAGTCAGACATGACTGAGCGACTGAACTGAACTGAACCTAAATTTAAGTAGTCACATGTGGCTATCCTACTGGACAATGCAGTTCTAGACCTCAAACAACTCATTCACAATGAGGAAGCAAAAGACAATAAACAATAACTGATAAAGCTGCACATTAATTTAAAAAAATGAGTCACAGAAGTATTATAGGAATTCAGAGGGGGAAGCAATTGAGGGCTAGAAAGCTAAGATTTAGCTCAGATTTACCTATGGGGTAGATCTATGTGCTAACGTCTAAAAAGAAATGCCAAGAGATGTTAAGCAAAAAGAGCAAGTTGCAGATCAGTGCATGTACATGGGTCCATTTGTATATGAAAAATCATATGCAGATTTATGCTTATATTTACATGGAATATTTCTGGAAGCATACCCAAATTGTTAATAGTGTGTACCTCTGGAAGTAAAGGTCAAGGCACAGAACATTTTTACTTTTGCTGGAATGCTTGTTTTAAAAATAGTTTAACATTTAAATAATTATTTTCTTTATAATAAAATTATAAGCACAGAGATGATTAATGAAGAATACATTTTAAAAAGGCCAAGGTAGTCAACTCTTTCCTGTGGTTATTACTCACGAACGATTTTATGTGATTATTGGGAATTTTCTACATCCTATTACCATGGTTCTTCTGTCCTCTAATAAAATGGTTTAAAGAGAAAATATACTTAAGGAAAGTAGCCTGAAGGGGGTAGGGTTTAAATGGACCTTGATGCTGGATAAGATGGTGTGGGAGAAGGAAGGGTATTCTTGATACAGGCACCACCTGAGGTAAAGAAGGGAGCAGGGATGCACGGATATGGACAGGAACACTGCAGGGAACAGGATGGGGGTGAGGGTGGGGCCAACAGCCGCTAAGAAACAGGGGACCAAACGCCTATGAACTTGACTGGCAAGAGGCCTGGAGTCAGACCCTGTCACCTTCTCAAGGAAGCCAAACATTTATTGAGCACCCGCCATGTGGCAGCCACTGCGCTACTCCCGAGGCACAAAGATGAATGAGAAACAACCACTGAGTTCAAGGAACCAGATGCCACATGTGAAAGGGATGACTTCATACAGTGAGAAGAATACAAGATTTGGACCCAAAAGTACTGCCTCCTTCACTTACGGACATAACCTTGGCAACGTCTGTAATTACTCTGAGCCCCAGGGTTCTTCTTCTATAAAAATGGGGATATGAGAGCATTATGCTAAGTGAAATAAGTCAGATAAAGACAAATGCTGCATGATATCAGTTATATGTAGAGTCTAAAAAAAATACAACAAATTAGTGGATACAAAAAAACAGACAGACTCACAGATATAAGAGAACAAATTGGTAGTGGTTACCAACTGGGAGGGTGGGGAAGGGCACTCTAGGGGTGGAGAGTAAGTGGTACAACTATTGGGTGTAAGATAGGCTACCAGGATGTACTATACAACACAGCGAAAATAGCCAATATCTTGAAATAACTATAAGCATAGTATGTGTCAGTCGTTCAGTCGTATCCGACTCTTGCGACCCCATGGACTATAGACCACCAGGCTCCTCTGTCCAAGGGATTCTCCAGGCAAGAGTACTGGAGAGGGCATAATATAACATTTAAAAATTGTATAAATTTAAAAAAAAAATTTAAATGGGGACAAAGCTACTTTGCCATGAGGACAAAAGGACTAAGATCACATGCCTGACACCAATAAGGCAATGAGAAATGCCGGCTCCCTCCCGGTGCACTCTGCCCCCATTCCTAATCATAGGGAAGATAAAAGGCCTTCCTTGTTCACCCTTTCTCACAAAGGTGACAGCAGAACAAAGGTGCATGTTGCATCTGTGTGGGTGAGCAGGGCTGGGCAAGCGATGCTAGAGGGAGGAAGGAGGAAAGGGCTCAGGGCTGGAGAGCCAGGAGTTAACCAGAAGGGCCAATAGAGCTGAGGAACCTCATCGCAGGCTTGAGGATGTTAAGCAGGGAGGTGACAGTCAGACCTGTAAGGCTGTAAGGACGAAGTGGGAGGACCGAAGTCAGGAAGCAAGAAATCAGTTTCCAAACCACTGCAAATCTCATCTTAATCGCCTCTAAATTCCTATAGTACAAACTATTTAATTGTACTATTTCACACATTTAATTATACTGTCATATCCTACTGTTTTATACACACATGTTTTTCTTAAGAACCTGTGGTTAAAACTTACTAATACTTCTGAGCACAGGGAATTCCCTGACAGTCCAGTGGTTGGGACTGGGCGCTTTTACTGCCTTGGCCTGGGTTTAATCACTGGTTGGGGAACTAAAATTCTGCAAGCTGAGCCCCAGCCCCCCTTCCCCCAAAAAAGATTTTTGAGGACAGAAAGCACACTAGATGCTTCCTTCAAATTTCTCTAAGTGGTTGAGCGCTTCTGAGTTAGAAGTGAACTGGGAAGAAGTTAACGGGGGAAGGATACCACTGTTGGTTAAAGTGGAAACTGAGGAGTTATTCACGTTGTCATGGATCAAGTCTGCTCTGGTCCCTGCCTCCACCCTCCATGATGAGGCCAGGCCAGCCCTTTATTGTGAAGCCCCTTCAGTGAACACTGAGCCCCTCAGTCTGGCCTGAAACCTCATTTGGGCTGTACTTCAAGAGGCACTCAAATATCAGCTCATTTGATTCACAGCACAGCCAGGGCCTATCAACATGTTTGCTTTGTCTGATAAGAATGAATTCCAGGGTGAAAGGGGAGAAATCTCCAGTAATTCCAGCATTTTCTCCTACCATCTCAGTCCTTTCGTACTTGGCTCTGTGTGGGAGAGGCAGCCTGCTGGCACTTGGGCTGCCCTCACGGGCAGCAGAACAGGAGGAGGCATTTCAGTGAGCCGCTGGCATGTGTGGGTGCCTGGCTACCTGTCCATGGAGGCCCCCCGGACCCTGGGCCCGGTAACACTCCGCAGGCAGCGGCACACCACACCCTACTTGCATCTGCACTGTCGGGCCCTCCGATGCCCATGGGTGGACAACAGATCCCCGTATCTGAGTTTCATCTACCTTTTTCGTCCCCTAAGCAAACTGCTCTCCTTGACCATCATCCCACTCAGTCCCAGCCAAGTCTTCTCACGGGAAGAGGCCCATGATGACATTAGAAGTGGGCTCAGGGCCCTTCAGTAGAGAATTTCAGAGTTCTGGGTGCTCAGAACCTGAGTGTTGGCGTGGTTCCACTGGGTACATCACTTGGGCAGACAAGATGCCCTGCTCTTATGTGATGGTGTGTTCAGATGACGAAACAGGTTTCTACAATGTGGGTTCAGGTTGTCTAAATGTGGTACTGATGAGCTATGGATCCAAAGCTGAATGAATTCTGGGAAAATACAATCTTTTTAAGCTGGCAGAGCCAAAAAAGAAAGAGGAAGGGGTAGGTAGCTTTGGCCTAAGCAGTAGATCCTGATTAAATAGTTTTCTATAATGACATTAAATCATCACTTAACACCATATGGTTGATTTCCTCTTAAGAGGCCTTAGACCCTGTTGGTTCAAGCCAGATGGCCACAGCCAGGGAAGAACAAATCCCTCTGGGATGCTTTATCTGCAGGGCACATTCAACTCAAGTACTCCCCTCACTGTTGGTAGATTTGGTAAGGGTCTGAAAGGGTTTTTTAGTTCTTTTCTGTGCTGTGTCTTCTCCCCTATTTATTCCCATTATTTAAAGAGACAGTATCTCCACATGCATCTCATTAGGTGTTTATCAGTTAGGAACACTTTCTGTAAAATTTCCTGTGTGAATGACCGCAGTCAAAGATCCTATCTGGGAAACTCTCTAAGCCTTCGGACTTTTGAGTCTTAGCTGCTGGTCTTCATGCTCCCTCCACTGCTGTGCCCTCCACACCCATGCACATTGCCCATGCCCACACTGACCAACCCTTTGTATTCTGGTTTGTTCCCTCATAGTTTCGATATGACTGCCTGAGCTCCAGGCATCAAATCAGCAGTTAAGATAGGAAGCAAGGGCGAGGTGGAATATGAGAGAACCAGTGATTTGTTTTAATCAGAAAAGCGAGAGTTTTCCCATAAATATGCGAGCAGACTTCAGCCAAATGTGTCACTGAGCCACTCTTAGCTGCAAAGGCAAACGGTGCAATGGCTTCTAGAACAGAAAAGGAAAGGGCAAAGGGGGCTGGCTGTGGGCTGCACGCTGGCCCGAAGCATCCATAAAGTGGGAAAAGCCTAAAGGATATGAGGAGGTGACCCCATTTGGCGCTCGGTCTTTTAAAACAGAAAATTCCCACTCGTGTCACTCAGACTCTGCCTTTCCCTTCTCTGAGGCTGCCAGATCAGGTGCATCCACTGCACAACTGCATTTTGGTATCCAAACAACCACTTCCTCATTCTGGAGTCATTTGACATGGCTCTACCTTGATGCAAGGCATTCCTTTGTGTCCTTTGCTACAGTGATAATACACACTCACAACATGCTAGTTTATAAAGCACTTTCTAAGAAAGACCTTCCCTCTGTGGTTTTCTCTGGAAGTTCTCAGATGGACCCCAGACACTCCACCGAACATCTCTCTGGAATCTTCTTCCTTCTGTGTCCACTATGCACCAGCATGCTGTCGTGGTGTTGTTCTGGGTTAATTCCAGGGAGTTGATGAGTGGTAATGGAGCTCCCCAGGCTGACTTCTAAGAAACACATTCACTTTGACCTATAGCCCACATGTAACATACAGAGTCAACTATTTCCTCAATATAAGCAAAATAAAATGTTCACCTACAGAATGCTCTGCTTCAAGAATACTGCAATCAGCATCATGAATGTATGAAATCCATTGAATTGTTTAAGATAGTCAAATTTACATATTTGAATGTTACCTCATTAAAAAAAAAATACAGTTACTACTATACTTTTTGACTTTATGAACTGCTCTTACCATTTTCTTCCTCAATTTGTTTTCTTTTCATATCCCTGCAGGCCTGAAAATACAGAAACAACTAACTAGCTGTTTCTTATTCTATTCTTCTATCTTTCTTCTCAGATAAGGTAACCAAGGTCCAGAGAAGGTCTGACCTGCCAACCTGAGGATAACTGAGCAACAGAGAACTCCAGTGTGTGGACTCCTGGGTCAGTGTTCATTCTACAAAGGTTCCAACTCAAACAGCCCAAAGGCTCAGCTCCTTCATGACCTCCACAGTCAGTGAGCGAAACAACACCTCTCCATCTACAGACGCTAAGTCATCTCTTACTCTCCGCAGTTTGCATTAATTTGAGAGAGGAGTCCATCTCTGACAAGCAATAGGGCAGGAGGGTGGGTGTGGATCAATTTCACTAAGCCATTTTTTTCAAAAGTTCACCTTTAATTTTTTAAGTGTAAATCCAGTGTTCCATAACATACTCAAAAAGCCGTGCAACCTTGTTGTTCAGTTGCTCAGTGTCCAGCTCTTTGTGACCCCATGGACTATACAGTCCATGGAATTCTCCAGGCCAGAATACTGGAGTGTGTAGCCTCTCCCTTCTCCAGGGGATCTTCCCAATCCAGGGATTGAACACAGGTCTCCCTCATTACAGATGGATTTTTTACCAGCTGAGCCACAAGGGAAGCCCACTGTCTCCCAGAGTTTGCTCAAACTCAAGTCCATTGAGTTGATAATGCCATCCAAACATGTGCCACCATATGCAACCATGTGCAACCATCACCAATACCTAATTTCAGAACGTTTTCATCATCCCCCAAAGAAACTCTGCACCCTTCAGCAGTCACTCCCCAGTCCTCCTCCCCGGCCATCAGCAACCACTCAGCTACTTCCTGTTGCCATACATTTGTCTGTTCTGGACATTTCAGATACATGGAATCATTCAATATGTGGTCTTCTGTGTCTGGCTTCTTTCATTTAGCATGCTCATTTTCAGTGTTCATCGTGTCGTATCATATTTTAAAACTTTACTCATGTTTCTAAATCCCCAAAGACTCTTCCTGTTGCTTCTTTCCTGCCAGTTATGGGCATGGGAGAATGGGGGACCACAGTCAGAGCAACAGAAAAGAGCACTCATCCTGATAGAGCCCAGAGAGAACAGCAGACCCCTCAGCAGCATCACCAACATTCCCTCTTTAAGTAAAAGATACAATATGACAAGGAATGTCAGATCTACCAGCAAACAGTTAACTAGACAGGCCTCTATAGAGAACATAACATAGCCTCTGAATACTCTGCAGATGACCACACAGCCAAACCTGCCACTTAAACAAAGGCAAGGCTCAGCAACATCCAGGAAGAGCGATGCTGTTGACCCCTTCCATCTACAGACTTAACTTGTAGTCTTAAAGTGCAACCTGTGAGCTCATCACCTCACCTGTCTTTTGCTCAGATCAAAGCCTTCCAGCTTCTAAAGCATTTCTTGGGAAGACTGCCTGTGTTTAATCTAGGACAAATATTACTTGCAAACCTCCTGACTTTCATGTGCATCTCCAAGTCAAGCTGATGATCTGACTTCCTGGTGGCTTGAGCCAGCAGCTTACTAATGGTCTGTCCAGCTGGGCATAACCTCAATGTTCTTACTGATAGTCTTCCCATCTTCTTCTCCTTTCTAGTACAAGGTGGACAAGGAAATATCATTGTCTACTTGCAGAGGAAGAAATGGATGCCCAGTAAGGGCAAGAGACCCATACTTATTAGCAAAAGGTGACAGAACTGAAATGAGGAGTACTGTCTCCTACCCCATTGCTTTGGATGTACCAGCTGGATACACAAGAGGTTGTTAACCAAACACTCCTTCCAGGTAGGAAGTAAGAGAAAAATGAGAGTTCATTCTCCATTGTCCAGATTTGAGGGCATATCTTTAAACTGATGGTTCAGATATTAAAGAATTCACTGCAATGCAGGAGACCCAGGTTCGATCTTGGGTGGGGAAGAGCCCCTGGAAAAAGGAATAGAAACCCACTCCAGTATTCTTGGCTGGAAAATTCCATGGACAGAGGAGCCTGGCTGGCTACAGTCCATGGAGTCGCAAAGATTGGGACACAACTGAGCAAACAACACACACATTTAAACCCAAGTTGTACACTTCCTGCCATCACCGTGCCCTTCTCCTATAATCAGGTGCACGAACCAGAGCATGACTTGCACAAATAGCAAAACATCTCAGTGTCCCTCCCCAACCCCCAATTCTCCAACACAATCCAAAGTCAACTGTAAACTGTAATAGGGCCAATGGATTGTATTCATTTTATATGAGGGTCCAAAGGCAAGCAGGCTTTCTGCCAGGTCAGCCTGCTGAGAAGGCTGGAACAGAAGCCACTGCCCAGCCCACGCCCACTTCCCCACCCCCCTACCCACCCAACCACCCCCACCGCCCCACTCCCCGCCAGAGCCGCCCACTCAGCCTCACTGCTTACCCTCCCTTCAAACTTGGCGGTGGCTCCTTCCTTGATGCAGAGGTTCCGAGGGGGCAGAGTGAAAGCAGGGGCCTCAGTCAGGGGCATGGAGCTGACTCTTGAGTGATCCACAGTGAGGGAGGCTTTGGAAACGTGTGTCTGGGCAGCCAGCTTCACATCCCCCATGGTCTGCAAACAGGAAGGAAGATCCAGTCAGACAAAGCACAGCTCGTCCTCCCTATAGGCGGCCGGGTACCCAGGGTGCTGGTTGGGTTTTACAGGGAGACTCACTAGGTCAGGGTCCACCTGGAGCTCCTCTCTGGGAACCAGAGGCTCTATCCTCAACTCGTGAAGCTGTAGGAATGAGGCCCACCCCACCCCAGCAGCAGCTCCCAGGGCCATGTCCTGGGCTCCCCCAAATCCCATGGAGAACTTTCAGGAGAGGGGCAGCTGGGGCAGGAACAGAAAAACCAGATGGTTCTCAGTGCTCTTACAGTGGGTATCTAAAATCAGTGCCTAATAGTATTCAACCTTTAGAATCAGCATCCACGTTAGGCACCCTTGGTAGGAAGTAAAAGCTTCTTTTGCCTGAACTGTGAGGGCTCTTAGGCTAAAGAAAAATGGGATCCATACTCCCAGGAAGGAGAGAGTTTGAGGTTAATATGGCAAGGAATCTGAGTGAGGTGAGGCGAGAGTGTGGGGCTGAAAGCAGGGAAGGAAGCAAGGCTGGGGAGGACATCCCATTTCTGCGGACTGCAAAAAAGCCTCAAGGCCACAGGACATCAGAGAAGGGGGCATTTTAAGGCTATCGGGCTCACTCCTCCACTTATAAGCCAAGCCCAGAGGAGGTAAGTCACTTGCCCAAAGAGTCAAAGCACAATGATGGCATCACCGACAAGGAAACCTGGCCCAGGGCCTCGCTGTCTATGGGGCTGGCAGGTCAGTTGGAACAAAGGGACTTCCTTTGGGTTAGTTCTAGAAATGGAATCATTAACAGGTGTGAACCAGGTTTTGGTTGCAAACTTCAGAAATGGACTCTGGCTCTCATAAAAGGAGAAGGGATATGTTGGAAAGATGGGGAGTGGGGAAGCTGTTGAAGTCCACAGGAAAGGCTGGAGCAGCAGGCTGGGAAAACAGGCAGCAGTGGAGAGGAACCAGGTCGTCAGAGCCCAGCCAAGGTTGCTGGACACCCGTGCCACCCCCTGGAATGTGTCTCAAGTATCCTTGTTCCATATTCTAAACCAGGTGGGCACCTCACCGGGCTGGGATGGTTCCACTCTCGGAACCCACGCTGAGGACCGTGTATCCATTCTTACTCAGCATGGAATCCACAGTACCTGACCTAGAGGACTGCAATTTAACAAATACCTGCTAAACTAAAGAGTATTTCTAGTTTTTATTTTTCTGTTCACTTTCTTAGGATCTTTAGTCACAAGCTTAAGTCCCATGCCAAATGGGATAAGCTGACAGAGATGAACAGTAGTGTCTGGGCATATAATTAGTTTTAAATTTAATAACATCTAACAAAAATAAAAGAGAGATGTATTTTGAAGTACAAGTTAAAATAACAAAGACCTAGGTTTGTTTGTAACAGGGTACATCCCCTGCTTGATAAACCTAGCTTTCTCTTTCACTGATGAGGTATCAGCTTTGCAAACAAAATCCTTTCAAAATGATAAGACTCACAGGTTCACTGGAGTAAGTAACAAGAAAAACCAAATTTATGTAGCATTTAGTATATACCAGGAACTATTCTAAGCACCTTATAAACAATAGTTCATTTCTCCTTACAACACTAGGAGACAGATAATCTCATCATCCCCATTTTATAGATTAGAAATGGAGGCTCAGTGAGATTAAGAAATTTGCTTGGGGCCAGGCAGCACTAGTGGTAAAGAACCTGCCTGTCAGTGCAGGAGACGCAGGGGATGTGGTCTCAGTCTCTGGGTTGAGAAGATCCCCTGGAGTAGGAAATCGCACCCCACTCCAGCATGCTTGCCTGGAGAATCCCGTGGACAGAGAAGCCTAGAGGGCTATATAGTCCATGGGGTCACAAAGAGTTGGACACGACTGAAGCAACTTAATGGCACCCCACTCCAATACTCTCACCTGGAAAATCCCATGGACGGAGGAGCCTGGTAGGCTGCAGTCCATGGGGTCACGAGGAGTCGGACACGACTGAGCGACTTCACTTTCACTTTTCACTTTCATGTATTGGAGAAGGAAATGGCAACCCACTCCAGTGTTCTCGTCTGGAGAATCCCAGGGATGGTGGAACCTGGTGGGCTGCCGTCTATGGCGTCGCACAGAGTCGGACAAGACTGAAGCGACTTAGCAGCAGCAGCAGAAGCAACTTAGCATGCACCCATGGCATTTAGCAGGGGGCAGAATTGGCATTTGATCCCAGGTGTGTGGCACTTATTGTTAACCACTGGGCCCTCTTGCCTCCTGTAAGCAGTCAGAGTTGGCTGGTGGGAAGGGTGTTTGAGGTTGAGGTAATAAGGGAGAAAGCAGCAATCTCTCACCACACACACATAGAGCCGAGACTTTCTGTGTGTCACAGCATACCATCGACAGCATTAAAAGGGGAATGATGATCTGGGATACAATGCTTTCAAGGAGAATAAAGGACTGGGACATCCCTGGTAGTCCAGGGGTTAAGAATCTGCCTTGCAATGCACGGGAGATGGGTTCCCTCCCTGACTGGGGAACTAAGATCCCACATACTGCAGAGCAACTGAGCCGGTGCACAACTTCCGAGCCCGTGTGTCACAGGTGCCGAGCCAGTGTGCTCTGGAGTTCCTGTGCTGCAACCACTGAGCCCGCTCACCGCAACTAGAGAGTCTGTGGCGCCACACAAAAGACCCTGAATGATGCAACCAAGATCCCATGTGCTGCCACCAAGACCCAACACAGATAAACAAGTGACAAAGCACCCCAGGATTTAAAAACAAACAAACAGACAAAAAGAATGAAGGTTTAGGACACTTCATATACAAGAATACAGCTGACATAATGAGCAAGCTGTCACTTGGACAGTTCACAGAAGATAAATGACAACAGAAATGGATGCTGTCTAGCCTCAATCGGAATCCAAGAGTGCAAGTTAAGAAGAGTCATTGTTTTTAAAAATAACCAAACTGACATTTAAAAAGAAAGATAACAAATACTAGTGGGACCATGGATACCACTCATATCGTTTGGAGGAGTATAAATGGATGCAATCTTTCTAGAAAGCAATTTGGAAAAAAGATTCTGAAAAAAAACAGTCCATTTCTTTCCCCAATAATCCTACATTCAGAAATGTGTTTTTTGAGAACAAATCAGAGATATAGTTCCAAATTTACATAAAAGAATGTTTACCACATTATTTATAGGGAAATATATAGAAAAATAATCTAGTTAAACAGAAATAGAAAGAAAGAAACAGTTAAATATCCAACAGTGAGAACTGGTTAACTATATCAGGCATTTATATGAGTATATATTTACAAAGAAAATAATAATAGGAATTGATTGACATAGAAATTTTAAGCCAAAAATAAGTTTCATAATGGAAAATTTCAAATGGGAAAATAGAAAGAATGGTAAAAAGTGAGTACCTTGAATACCTATTGCTGGATTCAACAATGACTATTTTGCCATATTTATATCATTGTGTTTGTGTATGTGTTTGCAGAACCATTTCCAAGTAATCATGATATAATTTTAATGGCAAGCATCAGGATATAGTCATTCACTCATTTAAAACATATTTATTAAACATCTGCTGTGTAACAAGGGACACAGCCGTGCACAATTACATGTGTGTGTGATGAGTGGGGTAACGGGGTAGAGGAGGAATGGGGTTCTTACATCCTGCAGGGCCTGCCAGGACCATGTCCTGGAGGGGCCACTTCTCCACCTGCCCTCCTCCACTGCCTCTGAAGTGAGGGGCCGACACGCTGTGCTGCCAGCACTGGTGATCAGGTCGAGTAAGGGCGGGTGTCACAAGGGTCACACCCAGCCACGAATCCAGGGCACTGATACCTTTCAGCTGTGGCCTGGGCAAGGTACTTCAACTCTCCTGGCCTCAGTTTCCCTTTCTGTAAAATGGGAATGATAATAACTTCACAAGGTTGAGGGGAGGATTTGAATGAGAGTGTATATGAAACACTCAGGGCAGCATAAGAGGCACTTAGTAAATACTAGCTGTCAACATCATCATCCAGCTCCCAAAGGGAAAGCAAGTTCCCCACCCTGTAGGACAGATCCTTTCCACCAAGGACGGCAAGCCCAAGTCAGCCTTATTGTCCTCAGAGCAAGGGTATCTGCATGCGGTTATTGTATAACAGCAGTGGGAAGCAGCTGGCAGACCATGAGAAGGTGGGCAGGAGGGACTGGGGGCCCCGGCAGCCTGCACACACTGTTCTATCTGTCCCAGCGTGAAGAGGCAGGGTTCCGGCACCCGACATCGTGCTGGGCCCTAATCTCGCTCAATCCCTGGTCCTACAAGGCTGTTCTGATTATTCTCCTTTCACAAACGAGGACACCAGGGCTCAGAAAGTCAACTCCATGTAATCCAAGGTCACAGAGCTAAGAAGTGGAAACCAAACTGGATTCTGATCGCAGCCATACCCTGTGGGCTTCCTGGAGGGCCCCAGACTCAGACGAGGCATTTCCTGCTTTCCCCATTAATGGGAGATGTGATAGGCAGAGGCTTGGGAACTGCACAAAGGGAGAGTGGGAGTGTAACACTCCCTTCTGCTCTCAGTTCTGGCTTTGGAAGACACAAGACTTCCTCTCAGCTTTCAAGGGAGCTGGAAACTAAGAGCAGTGACATCAGGCTCAGAATCCTCTCTATTAATCCTCTTGATTCTGACCTTCTGAGGTCTCTTGAAGGTCTTGGATGCTATCAGCAAAAGGAACATGCTCAGCCTCAAACACAGAAGACAGAAGTAAGTCATCCATCCCTGGCCAGGTGGGAAAGTCTGGCTTCAGGTTAGAACAGGCAAGTCAGTGCAGCAAGTGCACTGTGAGGAGTGAGGGTGGGTGAGCAGGCTGGTTATTAACCAGAGCCCACTCCCAAGCTGGTCAGGTATACCAAGCAGCTCTGCTCAGCCTATCGCTCCACCCACTGCCATCAGCCACATAAACAGATCCTGTCCACACTGCCAGTGAATGATTACTGACATATTTGGAATGCTCGATCAGAATAAAAATAATAGTAACAATAATAATACAAAACATCCTTGTTCCCTTCTAATCCCTCATCCAGCCCAGGGACCACTTTCCAATCAAGAGCACCAGTGGGGCTGGGTGGTTTCTGCAATAATTTCTCTACTGGCAGAGCAGTGCTCAGTGGCTAGAATTGAATACCCCTAGCTAGGGGGTTCCATTCAACATGAGTTAAATGCAGATCAAAGGAATAGAAGTAAGAAGAGGAAAAACAAAAAGAAGAGGGGATCAGAAGAGCAGTGGTCTGAGAGCTGGAAGCCACACCCTGCCACACACTCGCAAGGCGTGGGCCAAAGCTCACTTCCAAATAGGGTTTTCCTAAGTAGCAGAGTTTGCTCATCATTCAAAGCAGCACTAAATTAATTTGACTTTAATTTGATCAAAAGCAGTTCAAATTTTCTCCTGAACCCAGAAAGCTGAACACTTTCAACTATGAAACGATGGCCAAAAGAGGGCAAAAAGACTCAGAGAAAAGTTTCCAATCAAGAATCATGTTATACAGCAGAAGTTCAGAGAAACCAGCTGCCCCTTCCCCACCCAAAGTGCACACATTTCAAATGATCATTGTCCTTAAGCACCTGATCTGGCAGCAAGGCATCTGGAAATACCATACCTTCCCCACAGGGAAGGGCTCCCAGCGGGCTCTGTACTAGAAGCCTGGCAGTCGGCTATGAAGCCACGGAGCCACGGGCACACAGCAGACACAGCAAACCACCCAGGTGCAAATGCCCCCGGCAATGACAGCTCCCTCTCTCCACCTTAATCCTCTCTCTTCAGAGCCCTCAAATCCCAACAAATGCCCTAATCACTCTTAATCCTGGAACGAGCTGCTCCTCGGCTGTGGGCTGAGCCCGCAGACTTGCCATGACCCACGGGAGCAGGCAGTGGGACAGGGCCACACGCCAGAGAATGGACGCACCTTACCGTGGCCTCTCCCTGGGCAGCTCTCTCACAAGTCAGGACGCGTGGGCGGCCACTGCACCACTGTACCGCTGAGATGCCTGTCCAAGGTCTGTCCGAGAAGGAGGACAGTGAGGGAGAGCCAGGGCTGCCGCAGAGCCCAGGGCCAGGCTGAAAAGTTAAGGGGCGTTTGGCTGACTGCTCACAGATGTTGCAACTTGCCTTGCACCGGGCAGCCAATTTCACTCGGTCAGAGAGATCTGTTGTTTCAATCCGCCCAGCTGGGGTGACCTTTGAAACCCCTGGCTGCCAGCTGCAGAGGCTCTGAGTGGAGTCTCAGGGAAACCAAGAGTGGAAGCTCACAGATTTTGACTTGTTCAGAGCTGCACGTTCCAATTCGAGTGTGGAGCAAACAGAGGATGCTGTCAAGCCAAGAGCTGAATCCTTGGCAGGACTGGGCCCACCCCCAACTCCACATCTGGCCTGGAACACAACCCAGCTCTAGACACATCTGGTCTAGGATAACTACCCAAGGCTGGTGGGACCCTTGCCTCCTGAGACCCAGCTCCCTCCTCCTTGAATTGAAGAAGCCTGGTTTATGATCCCTGGAGTGGGAGCAAGCCCAGAGAGCAGATGGACGGGGGACTCCTGTGTTGCAACCATCTTAAGGAATCTGGGCTGAGATTTGAACCACACTCCACAGATTGTGTTCATGTTGAGAAGATCTAGCAGTGCTGGTCCTGACCCCTGGAGAGCTTCAGAATTGGTCCCTGGTGCATACTTCTAAAGCATGGTAGCAAGGTGATGTCCAGACCAGTCCCTTTCCTCTGGAGGAGAGAATGTATTTCCATAGTTCCAAAGGAATCTCTCATCCTATACAACTCACACCTTGGGACAGACTGCAGATGTCCAAATCAGAAATGAGGATTTGGAATTAGAGGAACCTGGCTTACTGCAGTCATTGGGATCACACAGAGTTGGACATGACTGAAACAGCTTAGCATGCACACAAGCTGTTCTACTGGCTCATGTCTGATTCCTGAGTAACTGGTCTTCTCCTAACACCTAGCTGACTCCTTAGCCTCTAGCTCAGAAGTTCTCAAACGTTTTGGTCTCAGGGCCCTTCATGCTCCTAAAATTATTGAAGATCCCAAAGAGCTTATGTGTGTGAATTGCTGCTATCAATAGTAACTGTATTACTAATTAAAACTAAAGAAAGACTAATTCATTCAAAAACATTAATAATGATCTCATTATATTAACATAGATAATAATTTTTAAAGAAAAATATATTTTTTAAAATAAAACCAAGAAAAAGTTTAGTAAGAAGAGTTGTTCATTTTTACAAATTCCTTTCATTTGTATTTAATTTCTATTTCTTTAATAGAAGACAGATTTTCATGTCTGCTTCTGTATCCAGCTAGTTATAACATCACACTATTTGCAACCACTGGAAAATGTCACTTGAGACATAAGGAGAGTGAAAAAAGCAAATGACATTTTATTATAAAAAAACATTTGGGCCTCCTGGGTCCATGAAAGAACCTCATGGTCCCCCAAAGTCTGCAGGGCCCACTTTGAGAACTGTTGCTGTAGCCTCTCCCCTGTACCAACCCCTCCATCACCATCTCCTCTTCTGTCCTCTGAAAAGCACACAAGTGAAAAGGGAAAAGAGGTTTTATAGGAGTATTGGTGTGTGGCTTTGAGGGGCAGATGGAAAAGAATGAATCAAATACGTAATTTTATTCCACCTTTTTTTTCCCAAGGAGAAAGGCTAAACACATGTGGACCAGAGAGATTTGAAGACAGACACAGATGAAGGTAACACCTTCAAGTTAACTGAATTCTTGGTCAAGACTGAATAAGCACCCCAGACTCTGAAAGACCTTGCACCTTGCACATGCCAGTTATTCAAGTATTTTATGGATAATAAAGGAAGAAATTGAATTAAAAAAAAAAAAACTTGCTATTCACCACTGAGGAACAGAGGTGAATCGAAATCTAGGTCTCCTAGACAAAGGTCTCTTAGAAGGCAACAGGGCTGGAAAGTTATTTTGAACTGGACAGAACCAAGGATGGTAATTTGGACAAAATCGTGGAAGGTGTACCTATGACACACATCATAGTTGGCCCCTATGTAGGCATGTGGTTATTTGATGAACATCTGTCTCTCCCACTGGAACACAAGCTCCTGCAATGGGTCAGGGGTTCTGTGTGTTTCAATCACTGTTGTATCCTTAACGCCTAGAAGACAGATGAGCCCACAGTAAGCTCTCAATAAGTGCTTGTGAAATACACGAATAAATTGAAAGTTGGGCTAAAAAAAAGCAGCACTTAAAAACAAACCATCACTTCCAAACTGAGGCACTACTTAATTTTGTTGTGGAGCAAACATGTGAATGTGAGAGAAAGGATGTAGGGAAAGGAGTGGGTGAGCAGGCCACAACAATTAAAAAAAATCTATTCCCTGGGGCCTACTGGCATTTGGTTCCAGACACACGGGTGCCAGTCCTGGCTTTAGTCCTGACATGGAAGTCGTACATCCTTTCTCCGCTTAGCTTCTCAGGCTTGCTGGGTGTGAAGTGAGCACGATTACACTGGGCCCTGGGTACACTCTCTGGGCTTCCTGCTGGCATCCTTGAAAGACTCTGATGGGTTCCTGGGTTCCTAAGGGAAATCAGGCAAAGCCAGCCCACTCCTCCCCCGACCCCACCACAATTGAGTTCTTCTCTGAACCCACCGACAGCCCCTCCCTCCCCAAGAATGTCCTGGGCCTTTCCTCTTGAAAGACACAATAGAGGAGGGCTGGCTTCTGCAGGCAGAGGAGCTGCTCCCACCAGCCCAGCCACACGAGCAGAGGAACAGACCAAGGGTGCGAGGAGGGCACCCGCTCAGCAGCTCTACCCTGAGTGCCCATGCCTTTGGCAGAATGTTATTTTTTAATTTCCTCAAAAGGGGATCAAACCAAATAAACACAGCCAACCGAACGTACAGTGTGAACGAGTGAGGTCTGGTCTCCTGGAGCTGCTCTCTTCCTGTTGGGATTCTTGCTTAATTTGAGATTTAATGAGACCAGCTGAGAGAAGCTTTCTGCAGTAAAAGTCACATGCAAAAAGAAATCAAAGCCTGAGCCAGAGCCCCTGACTATAATTAAATTAGCAATATGTGCATTCCTATCACAGTCGAGCAACATCCTAAAGTTCACTCAGCTCATTACCAGTATCATCCCTGCAGAAGTCAGTTTGGGGTCACAGGAGAGTTTATTCAACCATCCCCTTCTCAAAGACCTAGCCTCCCCGCTCCATCCTGCTAAGCCCCACTCTCGTGCCTGTGAGATGAGCTCTGTGAGGACTCAGGCAGCCTTACCTGAGTCCATAGGAATGCAGGAAATCCACCTGGGGAGGAGGCACAGTGCTCGTGGCTCCCACCCACAGGATGCCCCTTAGCGGGCAGCAGACTGGTATATAGTCAGACATGCATTCTCCACTGTGAAACTGTGTGGCCTGAGGAAAGGGACAACCTCCGAGTCTTCGATTACTCATCTGTAAAACGGAGCTACTGCTACTAGTCTCATAGCTGCAGGATGAGGGTCAGCCATGCATGTAGGACAGCCTGGCCCAGTCTCTGGCGCACAGTAAGTGTTCAGTCCACAGAGGCAGCTATTGTTAACGGCAGTGTTGCTGTTGTTTTAAGATTTATGACAGAACTCAGAGGATAGAAGCAGCGTTGGCCAAGAAGGAGGCCAGTTCAGGAGAAATCGGCAGGCAGCATCTGACAGTTAAATAGCTCAGGAGAATCAGAGGTTCTGGTGCTCACTGTGGATGCTCCCTAATCAGCTGTGTGACCTTAAGAAACTCACTCCCCATCTCTGGTTCATCTCTCTCGCTCTGACCTGAAGGGCCTCTCTGAACCTTCCTGTCCTAGTGCACCTGCGTCTCTAGGACTGTTGCAGGCTCTTCTAGGATACCTGGGCAGGTAGGAAAGGTTCCAGCAGGGGGAGCCAAGCCCAGAGCAGAAAGAGATGTTTCAAGACACCAGGAGAGGAGAATGGGGAGGCTTCTGTTCCAGGCCCACAGGGCTTCACAGGCTGGCCGTTGAATTAGGCAGGAGCTTCCCTGATGGCTCAGCTGGTAAAGAGTCCACCTGCAATGCAGGAGACCTGGGTTTTGATCCCTGGGATGGGAAGATCCCCTGGAGAAGGGAACAGTAACCCACTCCAGTTTTCTGGCCTGGAGAATTCCATGTACTGTATAGTCCTCGGGATGGCAACAGTCAGATACGACTGAGTGACTTTCACCTTCACCTGGTCCTCAGGGCACACCTGTGGGACATGGGCACAGGCCATGAAGATTCTGAAGACTTGGCCCGTATTAGGAATGAATATGTATGCACTTAGCTTTTCAGCCTCTGGCCCCTCCCAGGTCCAGCTTCTGATTCTATGATGTCTGTCCAAAGAGTCACTGGGGATGAAAGAGCTAAAGGGAAATCCCAGGGGGAAAAAAGGAATCTATTTGATGAGCCCTTACTAGGTGTCAGGAGTAGAATAAGTACTTAAGCTGCCTTCCCTTAGCAGAGCAGCATATATTAGCAGAAAAATTAATGAAACAGTGTCTTCCAAGGAGAGGGGGAGTGGGAAGCACTGTTGACAGGAGGGGCTGCAGAGATGTGGTCGCTGATAAGAACCAGGGCTGAGTCTGAAAACTGTCTCTGGCCACAAGTGTCTGCAGCTTCTACAGAACCTCCTGAGGCCTGAGCAGTTGGCAGCACCCCACTAGCTTGAGCACATCCCCAGTTCTCCCAAGCTTTCCTTACTAAGCGGCATGGGGATTCTTCTGTTGCAAACCCTGACACAGCACAAGAAAATGAGACAAGCTGACTTGCTTCACCAACTTCTATAGGCTCTGGATTTGATATTCGAATTTGCAATTGCTTTCTAATTGTTTTCTACTTGTTTTCTAATTACTCCCACAGACAAAACCTGCCTCCTCTGGCTGCAACCACTGGTCCACCCAGCCAACAGTGTTATGGATTTCTAGTTTCCCTCCCACTCTTGGTTAGCACTGAGTCAAGGGACAGGTGCACAGAGAAAGGGAAGGAGGAAGGAGCCAAGACTGGGTGTCTCCAACATGCTAGAGAAGGGAGGGTGCTATATCTAGGTGGGGTTTTCCAATGATCAGTTCCCACTCTAAGGTCAAGCCCTGAACCGTATCAAGAACACTGCTGGGATAATCACTAGTCCTGGGACACTAGGAACAAGAAAAAGACAATCTAAGAGTGAGCTAGTTGGTGATGCCAGCCAGTGGACTTGAGTGAGCCATCTCATCACAGGCTGTGTAGCCAGACATACTGCACCTGGACCTGCTTCTGCCACTTAATAGTTGGATCACCATGTGATTTACTTAATCTCTCTAAACTTCCATTTTCCCATCTGTATATCTGTTTTGTGGGGCTCTGTGGAGATTAGAGGGAAGGTCAAGTATCTAACACAAAGTAGATACTTAAAATACCCATCACAATGTAACTGTAATGCAGTTTCTAACCATGCCTGGCACACCGTGGGCACTCAGCAAATGGTAGCTTTCTGGTAACAGTCACCTCTGAGGACCAATGAGAGGTATCACTTATCACTTAAACATTCAAGCTCATTGAAATATTGCTGCAAACATCGCCTTAACTATCACAGAGAGAAATTTACTAATTCACGCTCTTACACTGATGTCTTTTTATCAGTTACTTGTCATTGGCTAGACAAGATGTATTTCAATTCCTGCTTCCTTTTATCACAGTGGAATGCAAAAGGTGGATCACAAAAGGTGAGGGTTGGTAGGGGATCATCTAGGCCAATCCTCTCACTTTACAGATGAGGAAACAGGCCCAGGATACAAATAGACCTATGTATCCTCAAAGACAGGAGGCCAGAGATCTCTGAGGTTTGCAAAGCAGAGAGAATGAACCACGACCATCTAAACAAGTGAGTCCTGTGGTGGAGAGCTGAGCTGGGCAGGGGAGATGGTGGAGCATGTCTCAGAGCAAGGAAACTGACCTGGCAAGCGGATGGGTCAAGAGCGGTTCTGAAGGATATAGTCATTAAACTGACTGAGAGTAGACTGCAGAGGGCCTAGGAAGTAGTAATGCTCTTAGATAATGCTACCTAAAGACTTTCGATTTACAATACACTTCCACATACTGACAACTTACGAGATGCTTTCCCAATCAAGATCTCATTTGAATTTCACAACAATCTGAGATACATGACGATCCCATTTTATTGATGGAAAATCTGAGGCTCAAAGACCAAGCGACTTGCCTAAAGTCACATAGCTAATAAGGCAGAACTAGAGTCCAGTCCTCCTCACTCCAAATCCTGGCTCAATTCAATAATATCTTCCGGGAGAATTTAGCAAGATATTTTTGATCTTATCACAATAAACACCATGCCCAACAGGAAATTTTCAGTATAGCACCTGTGTTGATATTCCTTTAGATTTAATTGGAATGATATCTGATGGGTACAAATTTGACTAATGTAATCAGGCCCTTGCCCAGGGAAAGCCCCTTATTATTTATCCCAAACAAAAGGATGGCTTCTTCTCAACCCCTCATGCCTGAGGGAGAGACCAAGCGTACTGGGTAATCTTCAGCTAATTTATGCAAGACCCATGCCACCATCAGTAGATACACCTCGCCCCATGCACAGAGATGCTCTCTCTTCCCATTCACAGGCCAGACATCTCTGTGTTCTTCCCCAGAGCATGCAGCTCTTCTCCAGACTCCCCTCAGTTCTCCTCCCACTGGCTAGGCACAGCCCCAGACATTGGCCTTGGCTGTTGCATCAGAACTGCCCAGAGGATATCTTGGCAGTGTGACAACCCCTGTGTTTCCACATGGAGTTCACCCCTTGCCCTCACCTACCCTCCTGTGACAGGAGGTCCTGTCTCCAGGACAGCTCCCAGCTCTGGATGAGAAACAATGGTTTATTGTTTCCTGGAGTTTACCTGGGGTGGTGGAGAGCTGCCAACCCAACTCAGCCACTTATCAGCCCAAGGACGGAAAGTCAGGCTCAGACACAGCCCTGCTCCTCCTTCAGGCTTCTTCAGTCTTTACTCTGAAGGGCTGTGTCATCTTCCCTCCTCTACCAGTGGCACCCCCCTGGCACCGTGCAGTCTCAAGAGGGGCAGGGGCACAGGGGAGCCTACCTCCCCAAGGTCCCTTCAGGATTCTTGGGTACCAATTTTAGGTCCTTTGTGGAGGACACTCACTCACCCTGGGAACCCGGAATGTTAGCGCTGGAAAGGACCTTAAAAATCATACTCTCACACCTCCTTCCTCAGAGTGGAGCAACTTATCCTTGTGCATAAATTATACTCAAAGATTTGGCAGAAGCATTTTTATATGAGAACCAATGCATTCACATCGGTGTACCAAATGACAACTATAAGTTGATTTTACAAGTCATCCTAAGACTTCAAAGAAATGTGATTGCTTTCTGCAAGCTGCTTCAGGCTACATTCCCAGCCCCTACCCTTAGAATACTATTTCTCTTCCTTTGAGGACAGCAGGGTCAGAGAAGCACTGGTTCCACCCAACCCCAGTATCACAGTAAGGAAACCTCAGATTCAGCCAAATGAAGTGCTCACGAACCACAATGTCTACAATTGAAATAATCCATTTACTGAATGCTTACGAGGAGCTAGGCACTGTACTGAGAGTTTTGCGTAAGTTAACTTTCATTTTCAAAGCAACTCTATAAGAGGTATGAATATCACTTTAAAGATGAAAAGGAGACTCAGAAGTTGAGCAATCTATCCAAAATCACAAAGCTACCAATGACAGCTACTTCTTATCAGTTGAATTTAAACCCAGGCCTCTGACTCCAGGGTTCAGAGCCAGGGACAGTCTCACACTGTTAGTGATGCCATGGGGAGGAGCTGGGAATGGCCACAGTCCAGGGTGCTGGTGTCTTGTCCTAGATTACACACGGCATCAGAACACAAGGGGGCCTTAGCTTACCCTCGACTATCAATAAGAAAACTGGAGGCTCACACAGAAGAATCTAACTTAAGACCGGAGCCACTGAATTTCAGGGGCAGGATCTGCTGACTGTGGGCCCAGGGGGCATAGCCTAACCTTTCTGGGGTTAGAAGACCTCTAATATTTCTCCTGGATGTACCAGTTATAACCTGATACACACATCCTGTCAGCCTTTGTGAGCCTGAGCACCTCGGGGGCTTCACTCCCTTTGGTCTGCAGACAGCAGCTCAGACAAGCTACCCTTAACCTCTCGCCAGGGGGCTGGATGAGGCATGCTCAGGGAACTTGACAATTACCAGTTGCTTCCGGTTCTGAATTGATCAACCAGGCTGCTAGTCATTAGCTAAGCCCTGTATGCCAGGACGCATAATGTATACACAGTAGCCAGAAGCCACAGCCACAAGCACGCACACACCCCCTCAGCAAGGAAATTCCAGAAGTTCATTCATTCCTGCGGTTCATTCCATCTATAAGAACCTTCTTCCAGATCCTGACTCCTTAGGCCCCTGATGTTTGTCTCAAAAGTCTACTCCACAGCTAGTGATAACATGTTGAAAAGACGTGACTCCTCTGTGACTGCTTAGAATATTTACATTACCAGTGGTATCCATACAGAGCCAATCAAGCCAGGTTTATCAACACTGTGCTCCCTGCAGAGAAGAAGGGGCCCCGGCTGAGAGGTCAGAACGCACAGTACGTCTGCACACCCATCACTGTGTGTTTACCCAGCTCCATCCCAGACCCCATGAGGATTCATGCCTTCAGAGGAAGGAATCACAGCATCAGGGAGTGAGAAACAGGAGCTAGAGAAAGCTGAGACTCGGGGGGCACCTTTGGAGGGTCAGCACTCCTCACTTTGTCCCTGAGGAGGGTCCTGGACATCAGGACCCCTCAGGCTGCTGGGGAAGAGCCCTTGAGAGAACTAATAGGTGAAGGTGGCTCACCTCCAGCCACCTCGGGCTTCCTCCCCAGCCCAGCCCTGCTACTCTGCCCACACCCACACTGGCGCTGCTCCCTTGAGCGTGTGGCTCTGCAGGCTCTGGAGTGTCTCCTCCAACTGTGGCTCGTTAAAGCTGAGCGACTTCAAGTTCACACAGCCCCTACCTGATGGTCCCAGCCTATCCCACACCCCACGGAGCTGCTGACTGGGGAGCCCCTCCCGCCTCCTCTAGACAGGCTCTGGGACCCAGGACACTTGCCAGGGGCTGGCAGACCATCCCCTCTCACCTTCCCTTTCGTACCCCTTGAGAAGGCCACTCAAGCGCCAGGCGTGCTGTCTGTGGCAAGGCTAGCCTGGCACCCACATAGAGCCTCGGCTGTTCTGCGGTGACCCTCATGCTGGGCTGCAGCTTGAGGCCCTTCTGCGCCACAGCCTGCCTCCCTCCCAAAGCAGACACCTCTGCTTCCGTGTCTCAGCAGGGGATAGGGATGTTGCTGAGAACATCCACTTCTTACCATACTGCAACCGTGGATAACAATAGAGAGTGACGCATTTTCTCCCTTGATGAATTTTTCCACCAATCATGCCTATCTCACTTCCTCCTCAGGCATCATTCACTGAAATACTGACAAGGCTAACATGTGTCGTCTCCTCTCCCGCCTCCAAACCCGCTCTGGAGGGGCACTGTTGAGAAAAATGGTGACCACTGGGAACCAAGAGGAAAGGGCAGGGAGAAAACGGATGGGCTCAGAGAGTACGGTGCATCAGCAGGAACACGGCCATGTGTGAGTGAGCCTCTGGACAGAGGACTCTGCTCACAGGTGTCAGCTCATCTGGCCCAGGTGGGGAGGAAAGAGCCCCACCCCCTCCCAGTCCTGACTCGGGAACAGGGGGCCAGCAGAAGATAAAGGGCCACTCCAAGTGTCAGCTGGGCTCACACCTAGACAGGGAATACACATCTCGAAGACAGGGGACTTGGAATCCTCCTGGAGAGGCCAGGTCAACACAGGCGAACACTGTAACCAGGGGCCAGGAAAGTGGGGCTGGGAATAAAGTGGCTAGTGGGGCCCTGGGCTGTTCACAGTTGTTAAATCCTTCGTGTTTTTCCACTCCTGAGCCCCACGGTTCTGAACCCTGCCAAGGACGCTCAGCCAACACAAATCAGCATTTGTTATTCAGCTTAGAGGGGGATGTGGGCTTAGTGTTTATTGGGTGTTAAGTGTTCTCTCTCCCCCGCAGTAATAAGATGGGAACAGGACTCTAAGGAGAAGTATGTTGTTTACCATCGCTGCAAAGCTTTGAAATGCCCATCCTAGTTGTTAGAACATTTTCTCCTGAGTAATTTACGTAAGCTTCCATCCAGTGGGCATCACAGCTAACCAGCTAGCCCTCTCCAGGTGTGGTGGATTAGGACGAAAAAGGGACTACTAAATGTGCTTGTCCCTCCCAGATATACCATTAAATGAGTAATGTACTTCTAAGTACTCAAATGAAATAATGTATCATTCATGCTTGAAGTTAAGTATCAATTTTACTCTCACTCTGGTTTTTTAGATTACCCATTTCAGGATTTTTCTTAACAGAATGCAGTCCCCTGGGTTTTCCAAGAGTCCAGTGTCTGATGCAGGAAATTCAGGACATGATATTGAAGAATCCTGCTCCCTCTCACACCTGTTAGCCAGGGCTGCATTCCGTCTCTTTGATGGCTTTGTCATTCTTGGTTTCTAGGCCCAAGTGAGCTTCTGGAAAGCTGTGATTTGGCACACATGTGTACTTACACTCTCTCAGTTGATTTTGGCAGGTTCCTGGCAAGGAACCTTAGTTGAGACAATGCCTCCCCGTACCCCTTCTCACATCTCTTAGCTAGAGAAATAAAACAGTATCCAGAGTGACAGAAGATAATGTCTTACGCCCAGGGAAAGCCAAAGAGATTATTCCCACTTTGCCACCTCCAACCCACAACCAAACAACAGGATAAAACGTCTACAAAAGATCTGGCCATCTCTTCATTTCTGTAATCCCAGAAGCACTGGTCCGCCTGTTCACACACAGAGTTAGCTGCATGTCTGGTTTCCCTGCTGACTGGAAGCCCCTCTGAGCTGAGACTCCAAGGAGATGCTGCCTGAAGGACGTCCCGTGTCCGCTTCCCAAGTGCTGCAATGCCCAGGTAGGCATCTCTGGTTGCTCGGGGTCAGACCAATCATCCTGTGGGCACAGGGGAGAGGCCTCCCCCACAAACCCACTTTTCTTACAAGTTGAACCTGAGCTTAGGCTCCCAGACTGAATCAGAAATGGTCAACTCAGTGCTCTGCTCAGGAAGGAGGTGCCAATAAGGTAGCCTTGACAAAGCCAATGGAACAGGGGGAGGACACCAGGAAAGAAACAGGGCCCCTCCAGGCCAAGTCTCTACTTACTTCAAGCTATCATTTTCTACCATTTGAACATATTCTGCACTAGCCATCCATAGGCTTGTCTATTAAAAGTCAAGAACTTCTCTAGGGAGAACTGTTTCCAGATTTACAATTAGGAGGTTGGCTCAGCAGGCAAATGACCTACTCTTACTATAGATACTCTTCTGCTCACTGGAAAATTTAATGGTCATGTATTCAACTTGTGGGATAGGTGTGGGAGGGTTGAAGTAGAAAAGGAGCTCCTAGGTCAGAGTGAAATTTGAATTCTAGCCACATGCTAGGGCAGCTTGGGAATAACTACTTTTGACTATCCTATAAGTAATCAGGAAGCAGAGCTATATTCAGATTAATCACTTCTCCATAAGGCTTGGGCCTGCCTCAGCATCAGGAAACCTTAAGCACTAGAGGCACCCAACAGAGCAATTACCGTCAACTTAGAACATCTTCCTCCTTCCTTTTCAATAACTAGGGTGACCACATGACATATTACCCCAACCAGGACTCTACTGAAAGTAAAGAGAGGCGCTACTAAAGCTTGCCCTGGGTCTGTCCAAGAGAAGCAAAATTTATGTATGGCCACCCTAATCACTTCTGCCCTGAATCTGAATATCAGACACGACTTCAAGGACGTCTTCTCTGGCCACGCTCACTCTGTTCTGGCCAAGCACATGCTTCACGTGCCCTTGGTTTAGGAAATTGTTAGGTTATTTCATGCACTGGGTTATATTTGGATATGTTCTTATATCTGTCCTTACTCCTTTTCTAGACCATCAGTGTCTTGGTTGCCGACTTTTTTTTTTTTTTTTGGATGTATAGTTGATTTATAATATTGTGTCACTTTCAGGTATATAGCAAAGTGATTCAGTTATATGTATATTATTCAGATTATCTGTCATTATAGATTAATAAAAGATACTGGATACAGTTCCTTGTCCTATACAACAAGTAAATTCTTATTGCTTATCTATTTTAGGTACAGTAGTTTGTGTTAATCCCATACTCCTAATTTATTCCTCTTCCCTTTTGGTAACCATAAGTTTGTTTTCTATGTCCGTGAGTCTATTTCTGTCTTATATATAGATTCATTTGTTTTTTTTTAATATTCCACATATAAGTGATATTGTATAATATTTATCTTTCTCTGTCTGACTTGTCTCACTTAGTATGATATCCTCTAGGTCCATTCTTACAATTATACAATGGAAGTGACAAATAGATTCAAGGGATTAGATCTGATAGAGTGACTGAAGAACTATGGATGAAAGATTGTAACATTGTACAAGAGGCGGTGATCAGAACCATCCCCAAGAAAAAGAATGGCAAAATGGTTGTCTGAGGAGGTCTTACAAATAGCTGAGAAAAGAAGAGAATTTATTAAACTTAAATTGTTAATCGCTCAGTCATGTCCAACTCTTTGCAACCCCATAGACTGTAGCCTGCCAGGCTTCTCTGTTCATGGAATTTTCCTGGCAAGAATACTGGAGTTGGTTGCCATTCCCTTCCTGACCCAGGGATGGAACCCAGGTCTCCCACACTGCAGGCAAATTCTTTACCATCTGAGCCATTGGCAAAGAGAAAAGGAAGACATAGCCATCTGAATGCAGAGTTCCAAAGAATAGCAAGGAAAGATAAGAAAGCCTTCCCAAGTGAACAATTCCAACAAAGAGAAAAGCAATAGAATGGGAAAGACTAGAGATCTTTTCCAAAAAGTTAGAGATACCAAGGGGACATTTCATGCAAAGATGGGCAAAATAAAGGACAGAAACAGTATGGACCTAACAGAAGCAGAAGATATTAAGAAGAGGTGGCAAGAATACACAGAAGAACCATACAAAAAAAATCTTAGTGACTCAGAGAACCATGGTGGTGTGATCATTCCCCTAGAGCCAGACATCTTGGTGTGTGAAGTCGAGTGGGCCTTTGGAAACATCACTATGAACAAAGCTAGTGGAGGTGATGGAATTCCAGCTGAGCTATTTCAAATCCTAGAATATGATGCTGTTAAAGTGCTGCACTCAATATGCCAGCAAATTTGGACAACTCAGCAGTGGCCACAGGACTGGAAAAGGTCAGTTTTCATTCCAATCCCAAAGAAAGGCAATGCCAAAGAGTCCTCAAATTACCGCACAATTGCACTCATTTCACATGCTAGCAAAGTATGCTTAAAATTCTCCAAGCCAGTCTTCAACAGTACGTGAACCGAAAATCTCCAGATGTTCAAGCTGGATTTAGAAAAGGCAGAGGAACCAGAGATAAACTGCCAACATCTGTTGAATCATAGAAAAAGCAAGAGAATTTCAGAAGAACATCCACTTCTGCTTCAAAGCCTTTGACTGTGTGGATCCTAACAGACTGTGGGAATTTCTTCGAGAGGGGAATACCAGATCACCTTACCTCCTGAGAAATCTGTATCTAGGTCAAGAAGCAACAGTTAGAACTGGACATGGAACAATGGACTGGTTCCAAATTTGGAAAGGAGTACGTCAAGGCTATATATTGTCACCATGCTTATTTAACTTATATGCAGAGTACACCATGCATAATGCTGGGCTGGAATCAAGACTGCAGGGAGAAATATCAATAACCTCAGATATGCAGATGACACCATCCTATGACAGAAAGTGAAGAGGAACTAAAGAGCCTCTTGATGAAGGTGAAAGTGAAGAAGCTGGCTTAAAACTCAATATTCAAAAAATGAAGATCACAGCATCCAGTCCCATCACTTCACAGCAAATAGATGGGGAAACAATGGAAACACTGACAGACTTTATTTTGGGGGCTCCAAAATCACTGCGATGGTGAGCGCAGCCATGAAATTAAAAAACACTTGCTCCTTGAAAGAAAAGCTATGACAAACCTAGACAGAATATTAAAAAGCAGAGACATTACTTTGCTCACAAAGGTCCATTTGGTCAAAGCTATGATTTTTCCAGTAGTCATGTACGGATGTGAGAGTTGGACCATAAAGAAGGCTGAGCGTTGAAGAATTGATGCTTTTGAACTGTGGTGTTGGAGAAGACTCTTGAGAGTTCATTGGACTACGAGGAATCAAACCAGTCAATTCTAAAGGAAATCAATCCTAAATATTCACTGAAAGGACTGATGATGAAGCTGAAGCTCCAATACTTTGGCCACCTGATGGGAAGAGCCGACTCATTAGAAAAGACTCTGATGCTGGGAAAGACTGAAGGCAGGAGGAGAAGGGGACAATGGAGGATGAGACGGTTTGGTTGGATGGCATCACCGACTCAATGGACATGAGTTTGAGCAAACTCCCGGAGATGGTGAGACAGGGACGCCTGGAATGCTGCAGTCCGTAGGGTCGCAGAGTCAGACATGACTAAGTGACAGAACAACAATAGGTCCATCCAAATTACTGCAATTGGCTTTATTTGAAGTAATAATGTTGAGTGATAGTCTTATATATATATAGTATATACCACTCTTCTTTAGCCAATTGCGTGCGATGTTTTCATGTCTTAGCTATTGTAAATAGTGTTGCTATGAATAATGTGGTGCATGTATCTTTTCAAATTAGAGTTTTTGCCTTTTCTGGATATATGTCCTGGAGTGAGATTGTTGGATCATGTGGCTACTCTATTTTTAGGTTTTTAAGTAACCTTCATACTGTTCTCCAAAATGGCTACATCAATTTTACCATTCCTACCAATAGCGTAGGAGAGTTCCCTTTTCTCCTCATCCTCTCCATCGGTTGCTGACTTTTTGCATGAACTTTAAACTCACTCTAATTCTTTTGTCTCATCCACTTTTGTCATTGTTCATGATAAATAGTATTTGCTGATAGTCTGGCTGTAAGTAGGGTTGCAAATGACTTTTTTTCTAACATAAATACTATCATTTTTTATATACATTTCCAGTATCTTTCTATGTGAGTACTTTTTAAAACAAAAATTATACATTATCATTGCCTTCATCTTCAGACTTTCATCCAAGCGAAACCACAACCTTTTTCCTGGTTATAGAACATTCTTCCTAAGTCTCATTTTTAATGACTTTATAATATTCTGTCAAGTGGATGAACCACCATTACTCAATCATGCCCTTGTTATTTATATACCACTTAGGTTGCTTCCAATTTCATTAAAACAAACAATGTCACAAGTCACAGTTTCAAGAACATAATTTTGCTGCACCCTAGATCATACCTCCTCAAGTTATATTTCAAGAATATTGATTACTGAGTCAAAGTGTTAGAAATCTTTATGGCTCTCAAATCTAGGTCCTCTTAATTTCTGTTGATGTAGCACCTGGGGTGACTCATGGCTCCTCAAATATTTTGCTCTCCTTCCTCAGCCCCAACTTGATCTTTGAGCTCCTTGATGTGGTGCCAGGTATGAGCCAGGCCCAGGGATTCCTGCACAGTGGAAGGGATGTGCACTTAGATAACTGACCAAGTAAGGCAAGGCTTGGGAAATGAGGCAAGTATTGAGCAAGACAGGGAAGAATCCAAACCCGAGTGATGAAGTTCAAAATAACTATTGTTATCAAGCAAAACATGGGGCCTCTGCTCTCTCCTCTCTAATCCTGCTAGTGGGGGGAGCCCCAGATACCTCTGAGCCTTTTCTACCCGAGTCCTACCCTCACCTTCAGGTATCCTTTTCTCTAAGGACTTCCCGACAGGATTTTATGACACGGGTTCCTGAGCATCGACTAGGACAAGCTTTCCAATCCATGATGAAATACAGAAAATAAGGACAATACTTGGAGTTTTTCATATAGCTCATTGCACATAATTTAAAAGGCCGTCCTTTAATCTCAGTTTTTGTCCTTCATACTTTCTTGGAATTAATGTATTCTTTCATTTATTAATTGTCAGTGGCTTTGTTTAGTAGTTCATTCATCCCATGTTTTGAAAGCTCACTACCTGCCAGGTGCTACCCTAGATCCTGAAGACAAGCTGTAAATGCAAGGGACAAAGGCGCCTGACAATTAGCTTTTTCAATTGTGATGTTAAGTGCCTGACATTTAGCTTTTGATTGCTGAGGCCTCCACTTCAAAGAAATCCATTTTGAATAAATACATTGCCAGCTATGGGACTAGATAAAGAGCAGGCTCTCCCACCCTTGTACGTCCCTTTTTTTTTTTTTTTTTTTAGAGAGACCTCTGGCGACCTAGATAACTGACCTTTGACTGACTGCTTTTCCCTTCCTGTGCTTTAATTCCTACTCTTTTGCTTTAAATTCACCAATAAAGAGCATACACCCGAAACCCTTCGTATCCCCACCTCAACCCAATAAAGACAGAACCCCAGGTCTGCTCACTCTCCAGTTCTCTCTCCCTCCCTCCTCTCACCCTCCACCTCTCTCTGTGTGGCCCCAGCAAGTCTTGCACCCTCCAGGACCTGTCAGTAATAAGCTTGTCTTTACTAAGTCCCCTGATGGTTGTTACTGAGGTGTGTCTTGCAATCTTAATAAGAAGCACAAGGGCTGGTCTACTCACAACATCGGCTCCAAGTAGGGAAATGTCTGTGGGGGTCGTCACAAGTAGCATGGCCCAGGGAGTGTCCCCAGACACCTCCAGCATACAGTATCACTACCATGAGTCTGAGAGGACCTGAAACAGCACCCCTGCTCAGCCCAGCATGAGCTCTAGGGAGGCTCTGTCTCCACACCGCCCTTCAACAGCACTCAGGTTCGGACATCATTGTATCGCCATGGCAATGTCCCGCACAGACACTTCTTATCAAACACTTGCTGAGGAAGGGGTTTTAAAAAGACACTACAATCCCCAGAGGACTCATGGGGACACTTGTTTGCCCAGCAGAGGGCCTGCTGGTGGTTTGAAGACGGTGTGAAATCAGCCAACTCTGGGACCATGATGTTTGGCTTCCTTCCAGCTCTGCTGTAGGGTCTTCAGCAAATTCTTTCATCTCTCAGCCTGTGCCCTCTCTTGTGAAATGGGCAAGACTGTAACAGTACTTGCCTTAAGAGGTTATGAAGATGGAAGCCCTCTGCACAGTCCTTGGCACTCCAGAAGCCCTCAATAAATGTGACCTGTGAAAGTCACTCAGTCATGTCTGACTCTTTGCGACCCCATGGACTGCAGCCTGCCAGGCTCCTCTGTCCGTGAAATTCTCCAGGCAAGAATAATGGAGTGGGTAGCCATTCCTTTCCCCAGGAGATCTTCTCAACCCAGGGATAGAACCCAGGTCTCCCACATTGCAGGCAGATTCTTTACCATCTGACCCACCAGGGAAGCCCCAAATGTGACCCAGTTGTAGCAATAAATAGGCAAGAATACTGGAATGGGCTGCCATTTCCTCCTCCAGGGGATCTTCCTGACCCAGACATCAAACTTGTGTCTCTGATGTCTCCTGCATTGGCAGGCGGATTCTTCCACCACTGAGCCATCTGGGAATATGTGATTATGGAAACATTAAACCAGGTGAAAGGTCACAGCCCAGAGAACCAAACTGAAACTGAAGATACATCTGAAGGGCCAGAAATATTAAAGATATAACTGGGAGAATTAAATTTGTAATATGAAGAACGAAAAAAACTAGCCAGACTTTCTCTTCCTTCTCCACATGCCAGTGATAGAAACTGATAGAATTTTATTTATGTCTGTGATAGAAACATGGCAAAAAGCCCCTGACCAATCCAGGTTTCTCCAATGATGAGCATAAGCCAGAACTCAACCACAAATGGCCACAATGAGTTGGGGGAAGTGGAACTAGTGGATAAACATACAAGTTCAGGGACTTTCCTAAAGTATGGACATTCCACAGACAGATGATTTCCGGTGCCATAGAGAGCTTTGGAATTTAAGAAGTCTAAAGGAGGGTGGGACGGGGGTAAAAACAGAACACTAGCCACAGCAAGCAGCAGGACAGAGGCCCATGCTTACAGAAGTTGCTCTTAGCTCTGTGACTGAAATGCAATGCTGTAAAATTTAATACCAGTGGTGCAGATAAAATAATGTCAGCAGACTGGATAATTAAGGCTTTTGGACTCACTTCTTTGCTGTCCTGCTTTCTGGAGGGAGATTGATAGAAAAAGGAGATGGGTCCAGTAAACCAAGAATTCCTCAGAGTTTTAAGTATATTTTTAGTTCCTCCTGACATCTGGGAGAGTAGAGACATTATTTCAGGATCAGAGATCAGATCCCGATCATGCTCTTTACACTGGGCTAAACATCACTCTCTAAAACCCTTTGATGAGAATTAATTATTGCAAAGATATGCACAGGCTAATTGAGACCACATTTACAGTGTCTGCAGCTTCTGACGGAAGACGTTTCTGGCTGAGTGGAGCAGATGCCGTTAAACCAGTTGCCTGTTTGTCACCATCTTCCCAAATTCCTTCCTGGACCTGCATCTGGACCAGACCTGCCCCACTCAGGACTGGAGCTGCCCAAGACCAGGGGTATGATCACGGGTCCTGAGCTGCGTCCTTATAGAGCAGTGCTGGACCCAACTCACTGGTCCCACTTGGTTTTTAAAGTGTGGGCTACTTGACAAGAAAAGAGTAAATCACAGAACCACACCATTAAGAGACCAGGGAGAGCTTGTAAGTCAACCTCCCATCCAGTAGAAGAACCCTGTTCTGTCTCAAACTGGGCAATGGTGGGACTGATACGTTTGCAGACAAATGCCAGGACCTGGCCAAGCCATGAGGCTGGTGATTACAGGAATGCAACCAAACCCATCAGGGATGGAGGGTGAGTCCCTTCATAAGAATGCCGGGAGCTACAGGACCAAGGATGCAGCTGGGACTAGCTCCTTCTGCCCCTTTATGGCAGGTTGGGGTTCCCCAAAGTTAGGACTCCCCCCACCCCACTCATGCAGGAACCTTTCCTGGGCATGTCTGACAGGGGAAAATTCTCAGAGAGGGGACCGGACAGGGTCCAGGGCAGGCGGTTCTAGTTACTGTGTACAGTCGGATCTGCTGAGCCATGATATGTCTTCCCCTAACCGAACCCAATTCTGTTCCCTGGAGCCAGATAAACTCTACCTTTGTACAAGACACACCTACAAATATCTGAAGACAATGATTTATCCTTTATCCTTCTACAGACAAAATACACTCGGCTCCTTCAACTCTCCCTAATTGCCATTGTTTTCAAACCCTCCCACATCCTCTGGACTCACGTTAGTTTCACTAGGACCCCCTTGGTGTGACCCTGAGGACCAAAGAAAGAAAACAAGAGCACAGTGGATAAACCACAGATTTGAATCTCCGTGCCATTATTCTCCATGCCTCAATTTCTTTCACAGCTTCCTCTGCAGCACTTGATAACCTTAGTTATGAGAAATGCATAAGTCAGTTCATGGAGAGCCTGTAACTGTGCCTGGCAAGGCAGCTGATAAGCAGCTAATAAAGTCTCAGCTATTTCTTAGCACCATGCTTAGCTTCTAAGAAGTATGCAAGGACTTCACTGGTGGTCCACTGGTTAAGACTCTGCACAAATGCAGGGGGCCCAGGTTTGATCCCTGGTTGGGCTGCCGTCTATGGGGTCGCACAGAGTCGGACACGACTGAAGCGACTTAGCAGCAGCAGGGAACTAGATCCCACATGCCCCAACTAAGAGTTTGCATGCCACAGCTAAAAATCCCACATACCACAATGAATATCTAAGATACCAGTAAGATTCAGCACAACCAAGATATAAGATCTGATGCAACCAAGATCCGGTGCAACCAAAAATATTTTTTTTAATGTCTGCAATGTATATATAAATCCTGCAGATGACTGAAGCAAGTCAGAGAAAAACAAATATCATATATTAATGCATATTAAATATCATAATTAATCCATATTAATACAGAATCTAGAAAAATGGCACTGATGGACCTATTTACAGAGCAGGAATACAGACTCAGACATAGAGAACAGATTTATGGACACAGCGGGGGCAGGAGAGGATGGGATGGATTAAGACAGTAGCATTGAAATGTATGCATTACTATATGTAGTACAGATAGCTAATGGGAAGTTGTTGTATAACACAAGGAGCTCAACTTGGTGCTCCATGACAACCTAGAGGGATGGGATGGGGTGGGAGGTGGGGGGTGCAGAGGTTCAAGAGGGAGGGAACATATGTATACCTATGGCTGATTCATGTTGCTCTATGGCAGAAACCAACACAACATTGTAAAGCAACTATCCTCCAATTTAAAATATATAAACTAGAAAAAAAATCCTGCAGCTGATACTCCATTACTTGCCAGCTTTCTTACTCATAAAACAACAGGACCACCTCTGAGCTTTGATGAGGTAAGGAGTGAGAGGGCTCCTAGTCAGCACCTGGTGCATAACAAGCAGAGTATACACTCTAGCTTCCTTCCCCTGTGTACAGACGCAGCCTCTAAGAGTCCGTCTCCGTGGGCATCTCACATTCTGCATATCTTGCAGGCACAGGAACTGACTACCTTTGCTCCAGACTTTTTTCTTTTTTCAAGAATATTTGTATCATAAATAACCCTGGAAGAGAGAGAATGTCTTCCTTTGGAGCAAAGCACAGACAGGCTTTGTTGTTGTTCAGTCGCCAAGTCCTGTCGAACTCTTTGCAGACCAACTGTTACTGTGCATTATAAAAGATTTGAGTTCCCTAAGCTCAGAATTTCTCTCCATTGTGTGTTCAGGTGTCAGCCTATGGAGACTGGAGCTCAGAGAACCAGTGAGAGGAAATGCTGGTACTTTGGGCACTGGCATTGTGAATCACAAAGTGCTGTCCCTAACTCACAGAGCTCGCCTTTTGCCAGTGTTCATGAAACCTTGGCAGCTGCTTCACTCACTGGCTTGCCAGTTGGTGAAATCTCAGACCCTCCACGGTTATTGACTACAACCTAGAGAAGAGACAATGACAAAATGTCTCCCCCGCTGACCCTGCAGTAAAGATCTTAAACTCTCATCAACCCTATCACAGTCTGTCCATACTTAGTCTGATTTTGAAAAGAATTCTAAGAATTTTTATTTCCTTATTTATTCATTTTGATTTTCATCTTTCTGATTTTAATCAAAAGTTCCATTCACTGAGGTCCTTCTAAAGCTTCTTTCGAACTTGAAGGTCCCCTTTTCAAGCGCCCTTGTCTGAAATGCAGGCCAAGGTCTCTTCTGCTCCACTCACTTCTCCCACCAGCGCAGGCAGACCCTCCTTCTAAACCTAGATTCTCATCCGTAGCACCAGACACCAGTTTGAACTGTATAAAATTCCTGACAAGCTTCTACCTTCCTTCAATTTGTGGTCAGGAGCACAGCAAGTCCTACCATCATCCTAGGATGCTCTCCAATCTCCCCTCCCCCTTTACTGAGAGCACTGGGTGGGCCTCTCAGGCTAACTCCCCTCTGCCCCTAAAAGGTGGGGATGTGTAACCTGTGGGATGTGAGGCAGCTGAAGGTCAGCAGGACGCCAAGTGGTGTCGTTAGAAGAGATAAGATCACCCACTGGCTGCTGGAATCTGGCCTAAAACTGGTAACACTGTAAACCCCCAGGCAGATAAGTGACCAGTAATTTTCATCATTTTCTCTCTTGGATACTTTCTTGCATCTTATATGCATCCTCCCTCTTCTGCCACAAAACTGGTTATATCTAGGTCTCAGCATCTGGCATTAAATTATACCATGATTCTTTTCAAAAATAAAAAAAGCAAGGAAGCCAATAAATCTCTTGAACTACAATGCTTTTCTCTTATTCATCTTTTTTAATTTGGGGAGTTTTATTTTTAGATTTTACTGTCTGAAGATTTATTACAATATTTTTAAGCATGTGACTGGGTATCCCAAGACCTCAACAGCTGGTCATAAGTTACTTGCAGAACTGTGGCATAGTTTTCTTTATTTTGAAAAAGTAATTAATCTGTGATGGCTTAATGGACATCAAATGAATAAAAGCAGCTTTTATCTTAACAGCATTTCAGCAGTCAGCATGGGCTTTATCAGGCCCCGTGATCAGGGATCACCCAGAAAAGTTTAGTACTTATTAATATGTTCCCAGGATAACTCCATGGAATGGGTCCTTGCCTTGTAGGCTTGTTACCACAGTCCCTTCCACTCTAGGTGTGGGTCTTCTACCGAAGGTGGTCCTCTTTCCATCATTGCAAACTTTCCTGTCTGCAGCAGAAAGCTGCTAACTACACAGAAAAGGCTTCGTGCACAGCCCACTCCTCAGCCCCAGTGGCTCTACCTTCAGCCCTATTTTAGCTGAGGCAAGCCTGTCTTTAAGTAAAGGGACTTGCATTAATTTCTCCCTCCTTTGATCTTCTGCCTCTGCGACTTCACAAAGTCCTGGCTTTAAGGCTTTTCCCTGCCAAGAGCCATGCTCAGACAAGCAGAGTATTCTCTTTGATCCAGGCCCCCCGAATCCTAAAATAATGCCTCCCACCTCACCTGCAGGTTCTGTATTTTCCTCCAGGCAGTGATAGGACACCACTACTTTTTTTTTTGAGTCCAACCTCATCGTCATTTTTTTAAAATTCTTTTAAAGTTTTGAGATTTGTTTTATTAACAAAAGACCAGCACCTACATACTTCTTCTTTTTTTTTTTTTGTCTTTCCAAGTATTCTAAGAGGCTATTCTCTCACTTCAGTGATGGGGCCATAGTTCAAAGCAGCTTTAGAATCATGGGGGTGGGGGAAACAATCAGTGCTATAAAATCACAGGCCATGCTTCCTTTCACTAATTTCTCTTTTCCCTCCTCTTCCTTCTCACACTCTTTGCTTCACCATAATTGGTTAAAGGCTCCGTCAGCCTCCTTTGCACAGAGAGCAAATGGATGGTTCCAGGCCGATGCTGGCCGAGGACCCCTGAACCCTTGTAAGCCTGACGGTCAGCATGGTGGCAGTGGAAAACCCATCTCCCTCACTGGCTACAGAAAGCAATGAACCCATCCACCCCTCAGATCACACATGGGAAATCCCCAAGATCACCTACATGTTTGAAATACTATTGAGAAATATATTTTGGAATGTTATTTGAATTACTCACCATTCTACCGCTGTCCAAAGAAGGCACCATTTAAACATTCACTCTGTTCCCCTTGCCCAGGACTTCTCACTGAGCAGATTGGGGATGGCCAGGCCTGCGCAGCATGGCCGTGGGTGCTCTCGGTCAGGACCTAGAATAGCTGGGCCCACATCAGCACAGAATTCTCCCTGTGCGCCAACCCCAGCAAGCGCAGCCTGCCAAGGAACCACAGAGTCAAAGGGGAAACCAAAGCCGAACGGGGAGCTCATCACAGCAGCCTCCTGGAGCAGTACAGGAGGAAGTCTGGGGCAGTTTGGAAGCCTGAAGAGCAGAGTAGAGGCCAGGGCACCCAGGGCATTTAATCAGTCTTGATTCCTAGCTGGCTCCATCGATGGCTCCCACCAGCCTGACCGGTTCTAGAATTCCGACCAGCTAAGCCATGGTCAAAAGCTAGTGCTAAAGCACCCTGACTCCCCCCTCACCGCCACCTACCTGGGCCCCTGGCCAGGTATCATCTCACCTTGGGGGCAGTGGTCCCTCCTGGCTGCCCAGGAAGGCACGCAGTTCCCCTCTTGGCAGCTCCTCAGCGTGGGCTGAGGGGGAGGCGTCAACAGCATAAACTGCACACTCACCAACAGGCGGCTCTGCTGTTTGTTGTGGCAAGTGGGCTGGGAGGACAAGGGAAGAAGTCCTGGAGGGCTGCCTTGCTGGGGAGACCTCAGCCAGGATGCTCCTGAAGAGTTCTGAACTCTGGCAGGGGCAGCCGATTTGGCAGCCCCCTGAGCAGTGCCTGGCAGAAAGGAGCACAGGAAAAGCCGAGTCAGGGACAGACACGCCAAAGGGAGAGGGAGCGGCCGGCCGGGAGGAGCCCATCAGCAGAGTGGCTGGTGGAAACATCCCAAGGACAACAATAGCTGCTTTTATGACTGTGTGTGGGGGTTATGGGTTTAGAGTTCAGGAACAACAGTTACGAGGAGAACCAGAACGAGGTGCTTTCTTCCTCCACAGAGGACCGATGCTGGAACGCCTGGGAGGACGGAGCTCCATGAGGCTGTAGGGTCTGGGAGAGGCCATGGCAGGCGTGGGGAGGAAGGCCGCCGGGGAGGCCTCTCGGGAGGCTGTTGGGGCCTCTGGAGGGACATGACCAGGGAAAGAGTTACTGACAGCACAGGGAGAAAGTACCCTCCACTGGGAGAAGACTGTCCTCTGGAATGAGTGAGTCCCCACCCCCCAACAGCCCCAGGACCCAGTCCACATCCACGCCCTCCAGAACCCACAGACAGGCAGCCTCATGGCCCACCCCTCAGCCTGACCCAGGCTCCTGAAATTTATCCCTTCTCCCCACTTTAGAAACCTGTTTCCCACCAGCAGCAAACCTCATATATTCCTTAAGAGAGAAACAAATACCTAGAACATGCAGTAAATCCATTGTATCACAGGAACAAATGACTGATCCCTGAGCCCTTCATGTGCTGCCCTTCCAGAAGGTGCATCAGTAAAGCTGTGCAGGTTGCTGTGTGCAACCCTGTGAACTGTAGCCCGCCAGGCTCCTCTGTCCATGGGACTCTCCAGGCAAGAATACTGGGGTGGGGTGCCATTTCCAACTCCAGGGGATCTTCCCAACCCAGGGATCAAACCCGCATCTACTAAATCTGCTGCATTGACAGACAGGTTCTTAACCACTAGCACCACCTGGGAAGCCCTATTAGAGTCTTTGTAAACTTCCCTGGAGGCTCAGACGGTAAAGCGTCTGCCTACAATGCGGTATACCGGGGTTCGATGGCTGGGTTGGGAAGATCCTCTGGAGAAGGCAATGGCACCCCATGCCAGTACTCTTGCCTGGAAAATCCCATGGATGGAGGAGCATGGTAGGCTATAGTCCATGGGTTTGCAAATAGTTGGACACGACTGAGCGACTTCACTTCACTCACTTGTAAACTCAAAGGAAATTAAATACTCATGGTGGGAATTTAAGCAGAGAAAGTACTTTCAGGTGGAAAGGTCCTTATACATCCCCTCATCACACAGGAGATCTAGAGGGTGGACATTCAGCCTAGGTGGTGCCCCACCCTCAACTTTGGGTGTACTTTGAAGTGGGAATGGGAATGACTGCACCCTCCAAGGAGGGGTGGGAAGGGGTAGAATGCCCACCCTGTTACAGTCCTGTGGCTAGACCCTCTTTCCCACCTGCACAGGCAGCTTCAGCAGAAAGCTGATGCCAAGAATGCTGGCCCCATCTGAACCCACTTGCTCCTGATAATCTGTGTGGCCCTCAGGACCAGGTGGGAGCTGAAGCAGGACAGCATTTCTATAAGTAATAGTTTCTGCGTCTCTTATGGCCTAAGCCAGTTAGTCCCAGCAGAACTTCCCTCAACCAAGCAAGCTGGGTCCATCTGCTGCCCGGCTCCTCAAGGATTCTCCACCCTCGGTAAAGGGCTCAGGCACCTGCCACTTGACCTTGACTCCACCTCCAGCCAGAGCACACTTGAGACCTCATCCTCACCAGCCACTCCTCCACTGGCTGCCAGCAGGAGGCACCTCCTCACCCGCTCCTCCTCCTGTGCCTCAGACCACATCATCCTACCCTGTGCCCAGAGGAGCCCATTCTATACTCATTCTTCTGTCCAGCGGATTAGGCTACTCCTAGCTATAATCCTTTCACAACTCAACCTTACCAAGGATTGTTTCTGAAAGGACCCAGAGTCACTCACAAGAAAATATAAAATTAAACTGAATATTTAAAAAGTGAAACTGTGTAAAAGCTGATAATACATGCAAAATGGTTTCCTAAGTGGATTATGCAAAATTGTCAAGCATTACATCTATCCCTGAGTTTCATGACATGCATAGTAAAAAAGGGAAACCGAATGGGTCACATAATTCTCCATGCTGTGAGGATGCAAAGGCACTTCATCAAGAAACTGGACCTTCCAGTGCTAATCTCTGCAGAGAAGGGACAATTCTACCCATAGACTTGTAAAAAATGTTCATTTATTTGGCAAGGAGCCTGATAGGCTACAGTCCGTAAGGTTGCACAAAGTTGGACATGACTGAAACGAGTTTGCACACATGCACGCTGGGTCTTAGTTGCAGCATATGGGATCTTTAGCTGTGGCATGTGGGATCTAGTTCCTTGACTAGGGATTGAACCTAGGCCTCCTGTTGAAAGCTTGGATGGAGTTTTAGCCACTGGATTACCAGGGAAGTTCCCTACCCATAGGCTTTTCAGAAAGAAATACTCACTATTTGGCCCCTTTTAAATATCAACACTTATGAAAGCAAGGAAATATTAAAACATGACTTGAGATTTTTGCAGGGAACTAAAGCAACATGGTTTGGACAAGGGTCAAGAAGCTTAATACAAGACACAGTAGTTCTCCAAACTTATGGTTGCCCAGGGCATGGAGCGGGGGGTAGAGAAGGAATAGTTAGGGGGTTTGCAATGGACACATACATAAGGACCTACTGTTTAGCACATAGAACTTTGCTCAAAGTTATGTGGCAGTCTGGATGGGAGGGGAGTTTAAAGGACAATGGATACATGTATAAGTATGGCTGGGTCACTTGAATCTGTTACAACATTGTTAATTGGCTATACCCCAATACAAAATAGAAAGTTAAAAATGTGTCAATGACATTGTTATTGCTGTTGTTCAGGCACCCAATCGTGTCTGACTCTTTGCAACCCCATGGACTGCAGCATGCCAGACCTCTCTGTCCCTCTGCATCATCTCTGTGTGCAAGCAATATAGCAATGACGGAAAAAAAAAAAAAAAGACAGTGGTTCTCAGGGCACCTCACCATGTATTCTTCAGGGAAGAAGAAGGTTTGAGGTGGAGGAGCACTAGGAAATGTGGTGGGATTATTAACTGCTATAATAACGGGGTGGGGGTGCAGGCAAGGATGCTAATATCCTACATTAAACAGAATACTCATGATAAAGAATTATCTCATCTAAAATGCTAATGGTGCCCCATTGAGAAAAACTGGAAGAGGCATCAGTAATTAGCACGACTCTTCTAATGCCTTAAATACCAATGAAATCTTCAGAGAGCTGACAGCAAAGATTACAAGAATGTCTGCTCTGGGACTGCAGGTGAAGGGGCATGCAGGCTTCTGATGTGTCAGTCTTGCTGGTAGTGACACGAAGACCATCCTATGAGGGGGTTGGAGCCAGATGAATATTGTTAATTGGGGAGACAGCTGTAAGATGGGGAGCTATAAGGATGCCTGTGGAAAGGGACAAACCTCTCCTACTTTTCATTTTTTCATATGGCTAAGCGAGGATACAACTGGGACACCAAAACTGCAGAACACATCACAGGAGAATCTAGTCGAGAGCACTGAGTTTCAAAGTGTGGTCCCCAACTAGCATCACCTGGGAACTAGTTGACACTACTACCTCCTCAAGACAAGCAACTCTGAAAGTGGCTCCAGCCAGGGGTGTCGTCTTAACAAACCCTCCAGGTGAGTCTGAATCAGGCTCAAGTTTGAGAACCACCCATCTAAAAGGTTTAGGGCTACCCATGGCTGTTGGTCACCAGAGATATTTTAGAAATGCTTTCTCACCTCTGTGCAGAGTCTCTATTAGACTCTGAGAGGGAGGGGGATGCTGCAAGATATCCATTGCAGGCCAGTTTTCCAGGGTGGTGGGTCTGAGAAGGAAGACCTAAGTGATGAGAAATGAGAGTAAAGAGTGAATTACCACGGGTCAGTTTAAGCCTCAAGTCAGATGAATCATCCTAGAAGGATGTTTTTTTAAATTGAAGAATAGTTGATTGACAATATTATATTAGTTTTAGGTATACAGCATAGTTACTTAGTATTTTTATAGATTATACTCCATGTAAAGGTATTATAAAAATAATGGTTAGAATTCCCTGTGCTGTACAATATATCCTTATTGCTTGTCTATTTTATACATAGCAGTTGATATCTCTTAATGTCATGCCTCTGTCTTGTCCCTCCCTCTTCCCTCTCCACACTGGTATCTACTAGGTTGTTTTCTATACTGGTAAGTCTGTTTCTGTTTTGCTATACTTATTTTATTCATTTTTTATATTTTACATATAAGTGATGACATACAGTATTCGTCTTTTTCTGACTTATTTCACTAGCATAATACTCTCTAGGTCCATCCATGTCATTGCAAATGGCAGAATTTAATTACTTTATGGCAGAGTAATATTCCACTGTATATATCTTTCACACCTTCTTTATCCATTCATCTGTTGATGGACACTTGAGTTGCTTCCATATCTTAGCTATTGTAAATAGTGCTGCTATGAATACGGGGATGCATGTGTCTTTTCAAAGTATATTTTCCCAGATACATACCCAGGAGTGGAATTGCTGGATCACAGGATAGTTCTATTTTTAGTTTTTTGAGGAACTTCTGTACTGGTTTCCTTAGTGGCTGCACCAGTTTACATTCTCACCAACAAGGTATGAGGGTTGCCTTCTCTCTACATCTTCAGCAACATTTGTTATTTATAGACTTTTTGATGATAGCCAACTCAACATGTGTGAGATGGTATTTCATTGCTGTTTTTACTTGTATTTCTCTAACAAATAGCAATGTTGAGCATCTTTTCATGTGCCTGATAGCCATCAATATGTCTTCTTTGGAAAAATGTCTATTCAAGTCTTCTGCCCATTTCTTGTTTGGATGTTTTAAAAAATATTAAGTTGTATGAGATGTTTGTATATTTTAGAAGTTAACCCCTTGTTGGTTGCATCATTTGCAAATATTTTCTCCATTCAGTAGATCATCTTTTTGTTTTGTTGATGGTTTCCTTTGCTATGCAAAAGCTTTTAAATTTAATTAGGTCCCATTTGTTTATTTTTGCTTTTATTTCTTTTGCATTAGGAGTTAGATTTCCCCGCAAAATACAGCCACAATTTATGTCAGAGTATTCTGCCTACATTCTCCTCTCCTTCATGTTTTCAGGTCTTATATTTAGTTCTTTAATTCATTTTGAGTGTATTTTTGTATATGGTGGGAGGAAATGTTCTAATCTCATTCTTTTACATGTAGCTGTTCAGTTTACCCAGCACCACTGACTGAAGAGACTCTCTTTTCTCCATTGGGCATTCTTGCCTCCTGTGTTTTAGATAAATTGACCACAGGTTTGTGGGTTTATTTCTGGGTAGAAGGATTTTGCTTTTAATCAAACTTGTGCTTCTCTTTGCATAGCCAATACATTTATATGATTCAAAATTCAAAAGATTCAAAGGGTATGCAATAAAAGGTCTTTCACCCTCCCCTGTTCCTAGGTACTCAGCTCCAACTTCCTTCCCTCAGAGCCAGCCATGACATCAGTTGTCTTCTAGGGACATATATAAAAATATGTACATATACGCTTTCCCCCCACTTTCTTTCTTAAAAACAAATGATAGCATATTACACAATCTGTTTTGTATCTTGATTTTTTCACTTAATATATTTTCAGAATTATTCCATATTAAATACATCAAGAACCACCTAGAAGACTTCCAAGTGTCTAAAAACATATAACACCTTAGGGACATGTGTGCCTTCCCTAAAGAGAAGGAGCATCTGTTAGGCCACTATATGATTCCTGTGAGTTTTGCAGTGAAGCCCCTATAGAGAAATTGTACTAAAATTCTCCATTTGGAGAACTCTACTTGGGCCATATTTATAAGTTGTTTTATAACAGAAGGAGGCAGTATGAAAACTCTGAGGTCATTAAAGTTGATGAGTAACACCACCATATAAGACCAGCAGCTGGTGGGTCACACACCCTGTGATACACAGTAGAGGGGAGCTCAAATACTAGGGAGAACTCAAAGCCAGGAAAGCTCTCGGAAGTTTTTGCTAAAAGACTAATAGCCGTAAGTCACGTTTTATCTACAGGAACTAGCAAAACAAATGAAAGGACAAACACATGGACTAGCTAAGAACACTTAGGAGAGTCAGTTTTCAACACTTAGAATCAGATATATAACACAGAATAAAATAATGTATATAATCTCTATCCATCTGCTAGTTTCAGTTACAGTAACATTTCCTTCAAAATTACGTTTTGTTCTGTCTGTCCTTCAGCACCATCAGTAAGATGTCTTATCCCTCCCTGATTCCTGCCAGATTCATATCAATGTAGACTTTGAACCTAAAGCAAGAAGGTTTCTGTTTCTTCATTTATTATTTTTTTCAGTTCAGTTCAGTTCATTCGCTCAGTCATGTCCGACTCTTTGCAACCCCATGAATTGCAGCACGCCAGGCCTCCCTGTCCATCACCATCTCCTGGAGTTCACTCAGACTCATGTCCATTGAGTCAGTGATGCCATCCAGCCATCTCATCCTCTGTCGTCCCCTTCTCCTCCTGCCCCCAATCCCTCCCAGCATCAGAGTCTTTTCCAATGAGTCAACTCTTTGCATGAGGTGGCCAAAGTATTAGAGTTTCAGCTTTAGCATCAGTCCTTCCAATGAACACCCACTGGAGTATAACTGCTTTACAATGTTGTGCCAGTTTCTGCTGTACAGCAAAGTGAATCGGCGATATGTATACATGTATCCCCTCCCTCTTGAAACTTCCTCTCATCCCCCATCCCACCCCCCTAGGTCATCAATAGCTTTATTGAGATATAATTCACATACCATATCATTAATCCAATCTGTAACAATTCAATGTTTGCTTGTTTTTTTTTTTAGTACAGTAACAGATTTGTACAGCCATCAACTCAATGCATTTAGAACATTTTTATCACCCAAAAAGAAACCCTGTACCTATCCACAGTCACTACCCATAGCCTCTCAAATTCCCCTAGCTCTAGGCAGCCAGCAGTCTACTATCTGTTTCTATGGATGAAAGAAAAGGTCCTTCAACAGTCTCATTGGCAGACTCAACACAACAGAGGAAACAAAATTAGCGATCTTGAAGATAGGCTAGCAGAAATGACACAAATTGAAACACAAAGAAATAAAGAGAGCAGGAAGAATAGAGCACCTAAGAGTTATGAAATAGTATCAAATTGATCTACCATAGAACTGGGTTCAACACCTGAGTTGGGAAGGTCCCCTGGAGAAGGGAACTGGCTACCCACTCCAGGATTCTGGTCTGGAGAATTCCATGGACTATATAGTCCTTGGGGTTGCAGAGTCAGACACTACTGAGCGAGTTTCACTTTCACTTTCATGTGTAATTGGAATCCCAAAAAGAGAAGAAATAGATACTGATATGAAAGAAATATCTGAAGAAATAATGCCTAAAAATTTTACAAAAATAATAAAATATACAGATCCAAAAGGTTCAGAGAATTCCAAGCAGTACAAATACCAAACAAAAACAGTCAAACACATCTAGACATAACATATTCCAACTGCTGAAAATAAAAGATACAGAGAAAATCCTAAAGGCAGTTGGGGAAAAGGAGGAACATACTATTTACACAGGATGAGAGTTAAGTTTTCAAGTACACTTCTCATCTGAAATAATGCAAATCAATAAACAACAAAATGACAACTTAGGAGTACTAAAAGAAAAAACTTTTAACCCAGAATTCTGCACCCATTAAACTCTCTCTCAAAAGTAAAGGAAAAATAAAAACTTTTAAAAATAAATGAAACCCTGAGAGAATTCATTATAAACAGGCTTGTCCTTCAAGAACTGTTAAGTTCTTCAGACAGAAGGAATATACTAAAAAGAAGTTGGATCTAAATAAACTAAGATCTCTAGAAATGGTTAAAAAGAAGTAAATATAAAAGACTTTTTTAAAAAATTAAGTTACTCTAAAAGATAATTGTTTAAAGTTAAAATAATAGTAATATACTATAGATACATAGGATACATAAAAGAAAAATATATGACAATAATACAAAAGTTGAGAGGTAAGAACTTGGAGTATAGTATTTTAAGACTTTTATTTAATAAGTGGTATATTATTTGAAGGTAGACTGTGATTAAGGATGTATATTTTACTGGGGTAGACACTAAAAAGTTTTTTTAGGAAGTATAATCATTAAGTTAATGAAGATAAAAATAAATAATTAAAATTCCTCAATTAATCCAAAGGCAGGCAGAGAAAGATAAAGGAACAAAGAAAACATAGAGCAAATGAAACAACTGCATGGCAGATTTTAATCCAACTATATCAATAATTCCTGGAGAAGGAAATGGCAACCCACTCCAGTATTCTTGCCTAGAGAATCCCATGGACAGAGGGCCCTGACAGGTTGTAGTACGAACACACATATCAATAATTGTGTTAAATACCAATAGCCTAATCATGCCAATCAGAGATTATCAGATTAGATAAAAAAGCAAGACTCAATTATATGCTGTCTACAAAAAGCCCACTTTAACGATAAAGACAGGGATAGGTTAAAAACAAAAGGGAAAAATATTAAAAATGCAGTTCAATTCAGTCGGTCAGTCATGTTTGACTCTTTGCCACCCTGTGGACTGCAGCATGCCAGGCTTCCCTGTCCATCACCAACTCCCAGAGCTGCAAGCACCAATCAAAAGAAAACTAAAATGGTTATATTAATACCATACAAGTAGATTTCAGAACAAGGAATATTAGTAGTGATAAAGAGAGTAATTTCATGATGAAAAGGTTAATTCACTAACTATAACATTCCTAAATGTGTATGCATCTAACAACAGAGATCCAAAGTACATTATTCAAAAATTCTTAGAACTGAAAGGAGAACTAAGTAAATCTCTAACTGTATTTGGATACTTCAACACTCCTCTTTCAGTAACTGATTAAAAGGAAAAACATATACAGAAAATAAGTAAAGATATAGTAGAACAGAACACCACTGTCAACCCGCATGACTGAATTGATACTACACAAAAAGACAGAATACAAATTCAAGTACTCATGAAGCATTTACCAAGATAAGCCATATTCTAGGCCACCAAGCAGAACTGAATCAACTTAAAAGAAATGAAATTATATAGAAATGTTCTGTGAGCATAATGAAATTAAATTAGAAGTTAATAACAAGATATCTGAAAAAGCCCTCAAATATTTGAAGACTAAACACCACACTTCTAAATGACCCATAGATCAAAGAGGAAGTCACAAGGATATTTGAAAACACTTCAAATTGAATGATGTGAAAGCACAATACATCAAATTTGAGGAGACACAGCTAAAGTAATTAAAGTTTAGGAGGAAATTTATAGCATCAAATGCTATCAGAATAAAAGAAAAGCCTCAAATCTATACATGTGTATGTGTATATATGGGCTTCCCTGGTAGCTCAGTGGTAAAGAATCTGCCTGCCAATGTAGGAGACATGGGTTCGGTCCCTCGGTCAGGAACATTCTGGAGAAGGAAATAGCAATCCACTCCAGTATTCTTGCCTGGAGAATCCCATGGACAAAGAAGCCTGGTGGCTACAGTCCATGGGGTTGCAAAGAGCTGGATATGGCTTAGCAACTAAACAACTACATGTGTGTATGTGTAAATGTACATATATATATATACTTACATAAATATAGAAACACATCATTATCATGTGAGGTTTATCCTAGAAATGTAGGGTTGGTTCAACATTTGAAAATCAATCAGTGTAATTTATTAATCAACTGACTAAACAAAAAAAAAACTAGGTGATCATTTCATTAGATGCAACAGCAAAAAAAGCACCAGACAAAATTCAAATTCCATGTATGGCTCTGAGCAACAGCTTTAGTCTGAATGAAAAAAAACCGGAAAGCTCTGCTTTTAAGAAAGGTAAAAGGTCCTTAAGGGATCCAGAAGTCCTCTTATAAGAAAGGTATCAGCTGACATCAGAAGACTGAGTATGACGGGACGGATACTTAGCAGAGTCTTCAAATACACAACGAAATTATGTTCACGATATAGTTGTTTCAGATAGAGCTGGTTATATACAGGCAGACTTATAATGAAAAGAAGAAGAGCTTCACTATTACTGGACCTCTGGGCAAAGCCCCATCTGAAGTGGAGTTATTGTGTTGGGATACTGTGGTAGGAGTGGAATGTGGCTCACCACGGAGGGACCAGAATAAGTGACGGAATCTAGACTCCTCTATTGCCAGTTTAATAGCTCAAGTCTCAGAGAGCGATCCAAGGGTCAGAGCAGACCTGACTCTCAAGGGTCAAAGCAGACCTGAGTCTAGAAACCAAATTATCAAAGTAGAGCTGCAAAAGCCCAGATGAATGTCAAGGGCTTTTGAGAGTCACCCCCCGGCTGGGAAGCGCTGGCTGGGAGGGCATTTTGCAGTGGCAATGGCCCCTGGGGCCCCACGCCAAGGAGGGCTCCCACACTCCCAGGGAACGTCCAGGCAACCTCCACACGGCTGTTCCCTCACGTTTGCTCTGCGGGAGAGAGCTCGCGAGCCTAGGCCTGTCTGCACCGTGCTCGGCTCCTCCGGGCAGAACACCCTGGGCGCCCACCTGGAGCCCGGGCCTAGGGGCCCCAACTGGCATTTTTCGCCTGGAGAGCCCTAACGCAGGGCAGCCCAGCAACTGCTTGCAAAGGCCTCCCGTGGCTGTTTGCTTCCTTCTGCCAGAGCTAGCTTTGATCCCCGCACCGGCATTGGGCACACCAGGGGCAGGTCCCCCACCCCTCGCTGGGGGGCCCATGGGAGGTGCCAGGTGCCCTCGGCCAGGTGACCCCAGCCTGGCATCCAGCCCCCTCAGATGCACTCCTTATGCGTCCTTACTCCCCCACAGCCTCCTTCCCCATGGGCAGGACTGCACTGACCTAGGAATGTGTTTGCAAGGCTCACAGAGGGCAGGCAGACACCCGGCCCTGACTCGGGAATTGAGGCCCTGGGAGCAGGCCTGGAGGTCTGGCGTCTGAGGAGCCACACACTGGCTGCGCAGTAGAGGCCTGAAAACCCACTGTCTGGGGCTGCCTTTCCTGCTTGCAAGGATGATAGCGTCTCCAGCTGCCTGCGGGCTGAGAGTCACCCCTCTGCTGGGAAGTGCTGTCTGGGAGGTCATTTTGCAGTGGCAATGGCCCCTTCAAGGGTACTTGAAGCCACGAGATTAGAAGAAACAATCATCTCTCTTAATACATGCTTGCAAACTGGGGTACAATTTAAAGAAGCCAGATATGCAAGTGACAACACCTCATATGTTAGCATGGTTATAAGGCTCTGTTACCCTTCCCTGGATGAAAAAGCTGGGCCTTCTGAGTTATGGGACAGGACATGGAAGAACATGTACACGGCTTGCTGCAAATAGACCCATATTCTAAAAGGCACACAGCCATGGTGATTGGCTTTACGGGGAACTCAGACCAGTTCCAGAATATCAGGTTAATAGTATACCCAAGAAAGAAAAGGGCCTGAAAAAGAAAGATGCCTCCGGCTACTTTTGGGGGACTATACAACATGATGGTTTGATATATGTACACATTGTGAAAATATAACCACAAACAATTAACACATCTGTCACTTCACATAGTTACCGCGCATGTTTGTCTGTGGTGAGAACATTTAAGGTCTATTTAAATTAGCTAATTTCAAGTATATAATACAGTATTATTATTTTAAAATATTTATTTGGCCAAGCCAGGTGTTAGCTGCAGCACTTGGGATCTTTAATTGTGGCATGTGAACTCTTATTTGTGGCAGGTGGGGTCTAGTTCCCTGACCAGGTATCAACCTTGGGCTCCCTGCATTGGGAGCATGGAGTCTTAGTCATTGGAGCCCCAGGGAAGTCCGTATAATACAATATTATTAACTACAGTCACTGTACCTTAGCTAGAGTCAGGTTACACATCAGGTCTCCAGAATTTATTCACCTTATAACTGAAAGTTTGTACCCTTTGACCAACATCTCCCCATTTTCCCACACAGTCTCCCTCCCCACCATCCACTGGCAATCAAGATTCTCTGGTTCTGTGAGTCTGACTTTTTTAGATTCCACATATAATTAAGGTCATACAGTACAGGTTTCTGCTATTTTTTCAAAGTAGAACATTTCTATGAAAACTTTAGTAAGCATAAAGCAAAAAAAGCAATTACCTTAAGAACACATCTTGCTAACAGATGCGCAAAAATAAATTGAATAAAGCACAGATGTTCACAGACAAAGTTCAAAGCAGCTTGATGCTGAGATGCTGAGTGTAGTTCCCGGGGTTGGAGCTTGTTTCCACTTTCACTGCTCAGGCTATGTGCTGACTCTTGAACAGTTCACTGAAAAACAAACATGGGCTATTTTTGCTTTTTATAGAAGCAAAAATTCTCTTAGGATTTCTTGCAGTTAGCAAAAACAGGTACTAATGTAGTTCTCTCATAGAGAGAAGTGGTGTAAAGGAAACTTTCAAAAATTGGGGAATACCTCTACAAGTCTCTCTTTGCCTAGCTTATTTCACTTAGCATAATGTCCTCCAATTTCATCTATCTTGTCACAAATGGAAGGATTTCCCTCTTTCTAATGGCTAAATACTATTCCACTCTGTGTGTGTCCAATTTGCTTTATCCATTTATCCATCAACCAACACTTAGGTTGTTTCACAATCTTGGCTTGACTTATTGTGAATAACGCTGCAGTGGACAAGAGAATGAAGGTATCTCTTTCAGATATTGAGTCCATTTCCTTTAGATAAATACCCAGAAGTAGGATTGCTGGCTTATACGGTAGTTCCATTTTTAACTTTTTGAGGAAACTCCATATTGTTTTCCATAATGGCTAAACCAATTTACATTCCTACCAACAAGTGTACAAGAGTTCCCTCTCCTCCATACCCTCACCAGCATTTATTACTTCTTGTCTTTTTTGGTTGGAGAAGACTCTTGAGAGTCCCTTGGACTGTAAGAAGATCAAATCAGTCCATCCTAAAGGAAATAAATTCTGAATATTCATTGGAAGGACTGATGCTGGAGCTGACGTTCCAATACTTTGGCCACCTGATGCAAAGAAATGACTCATTAGAAAAGATCCTGATGCTGGGAAAGATGGAAGACAGGAGGAGAAGGGGACGACAGAGGATGAGATGGTTGGATGGCATCACTGACTTAATGGATATGAGTTTAAGCAAGCTCCAGGAGTTGGTGATAGACAGGGAAGCTTGGTGTGCTGCAGTCCATGGGGTCGCAAAGAGTTGGACATAAACACGACTGAGTGACTGAACTGGTCTTTTTGGTAACAGCCATCCTGACAGGTTTGAGGTGATATCTCAGTGTGGTTTTGATTTGCATTTCCCTAATGACTAGTGATGTTGAGCACCTTTTCAAATATCTCTTGGCCACTTAGATGTCATTTTTGGACAAATGTCTATTCAAGTCCCTTGCTCATTTTTTAATTGGATTACTTGATGTCCTTATGGGGGCAGTTGTTTTGTTTTTGCTAGAAACAAAACAACTATTGAGCTAGATATGCATTCGTTATATATTTTAGTTATTAATCCCCTTTAGATATATGATTTGCAAATATTTTCTCTCATTTTGTAGGTTACCTTTTCATTTCATTGCATATGGACAAGCAAAATTTTCCCAATACCATTTGTTGAAAAGACTCTTCTTTCTCCATTGTGTATTCTTGGACCCTTGTCAAAGATTAGTTGATTGTCTACATGTGGATTTATTTCAGCACTCTCTATTCTATTCCACTGATACATGTCTGTTTTTATGCCAAAACCATACTGTTTTGGAAGGGCTGATGCTGAAGCTAAAACTCCAATACTTTGGCCACCTGATGTGAAGCGCTGGCTCATTGGAAAAGACCCTGATGCTGGGAAAGATTGATGGCAGGAGGAGAAGGGGATGACAGAGGATGCCTGGATGGCATCACTGACTCAATGGACATGAGTCTGAGCAAACTCTTCGAGATGGTGAAGGATAGGAAAGCCTGGCGTGCTGCACTCCACGGGGTCGAAAGAGTCAGACACAACTGATTGAACAATAACAATGCTGTTTTGATTACTATAGCTTTCTAGTATAGTTTGAAATCAAGAATTGCAATGCCTTCAGCTTTGTTCTTCTTTCTCAAGAGTGCCTTGTATATTTAGAGTTTTTTGTGGTTCCATACACATTTTAGGATTGTTTGTTCTATTGATATTTCCATGGAAAATGTTATTGGAATTTTGAGAGGAACTGCATTGAATTTGTAGATCATGTTGGGTGGTATGGATGATTTAATGATATTAATTCTTCCAATCCATGAATACGGGCTATCTTTCCATTTACTTGTGTCTTTTTAAATTTCTTTCATCAGTGTCTTATAGCATTCAGAGTATAAATCTTTCACCTCCCTGGTTAAATTTATTCATATGTATTTATTTATTTACTCTTCCTGATGCTATTATAAGTGGGATTGTTTCCTTAGTTTCCTTTTGAGATAGTTCATTGTTGGTGCCTCCAGATTCTGACACAGGTTTTTAAAGAAGACTAGTTCCTTCTGCAGCCCCTTTCCAAAGGCCGCATCAATTCAGAGAGAAAAATCAAAACAAAAGCCCCAGAGCTAGAGACAGGAAGGAAGGGAAGCTATTCAAACTCCTTGTCCCTCTCCTCTGTAGCACACAATAGTTGAGTCTTCTACTAGAGAAGCACAGCTCCAAAAGAATCCCTCTGACCTGGTGTTTTCTGGTTTCAAAGCCTCTGTTTGATCACTGTGACCATGGCGACAAGTCTGGGATGCTCTGCTCTAAGCGAGGAAGCTTATCGCTTCAAATATGCTTCTTGAGTGAGCAACAAAGGAATGCACTGAACCTCAACTAATCTCATATTCTCCTGGGAGACCTCTCTCAAGAGGCACTTTCCCCCCTCTTGTCCTCACAAACCTCCCAGGTTTAATACTGTTCAGCCAATAACCACATTTACATAGAGATTTACAGTTTACTTTGACCCACATCACCTCAGTCAAGCCTGAAGAGTCCTCTTAAGTCACATGAGCCTCTTCTACAGCAACTAAACAAGGCCTTTGGTTTTAGGGAGCCCTTCCCCAGAAGGCTAGCAGACATGGGCCCTGCAGCTGGGATGGGACTCAGGAAGGAGGGGTAGGAGGGCAGGGAGTTTATCTACATGACTTTTTCTTTTCCAGAGGGAAAAATCTGCAGAGGCTTGTAACCCTGGCACGCCTGATGCCCGCTCCCCCAAAGCCCTTCTCAATCTGTTCCAGGCTGTTCTGACTTGGCTCATGTTCTACATCATTCCCAGCCCCAACTGTTCTAAGAGTGGCTGTCAGCTCTGGGGAATTTATCCTCCCTGACCTCAGATGGATCTTCCTTAATTATGAGTTCTCAGAGTCAGCCTTGGCTTCCTATAACATAGACATAAAAAGAAAATGCTCCTTTATTTTCCTTTATTTTCTCTCCTCTATGATATTCTCCTTCACTTCTAGTTACCACATGTGTATAGGTTTGCCCCTCATCAAGCAACTGTCTGCAACACAGTTGAGTATCCTACAATTTAACCCAATTCTGACATTCTCTACCTGGAAAGAACATCAGATTCCACAGACTGCACCCACTTCATATGGCAACTGCAAGTCTGGGTAGTCACCTGTACTTCTGAGCAACTGGCTATAAGTGAGAGGTTCTCACACCTGCTCCTTAAGTTTGATCATTAGCTAGGAAAGCTCAGAGAACTCAAGAAAACAGCTTCCTTATTAGATTAGTACTTTATTACATTGGCTATTAAAGAATATGAATAACCAGTCAGATGAAGAGATACATAGGGTGAGGTCCTGAAGAGTCCCAAGCATAGGAGCTTCTGTCTCATGGAGTCTGGAGTATACCACCTTCCTGGCACATAGATGAATCAACCTAGGAGCTCTGCAAGCACCATCCTTCTGGGTTTTTATAGAGGCTCCCTATCATAGGCACGATTGACCACATCACTGCCCACTGGTGATTAAGTCATTCTCTAGCCCTTTTCCCCTCCCCAGAGGTCAGGAAGTAGAACTGAAAGTTCCAACTCTAATCACCTGGCTGGTTCTGCTGGCAACTAGTCCTCTTCCAGTGGTCTTCTAGGGGCTTTCCAAAAATCACCTCACGAATATATGCTCAGTGGTCAAAAGAGGCTCGTTGTGAATAGCAAAAAACACCCATTTCATCTTTATGCTCTAGAGCTATTTAAGGAGTTAGGAACAAAAGATGTGCATATAGCTCTGCTGCTGCCGCTGCTGCTAAGTCGCTTCAGTCATGTCCGACTCTGTGCGACCCCATAGACGGCAGCCCCCCAGGCTCCCCCATCCCTGGGATTCTCCAGGCAAGAACACTGGAGTGGGTTGCCACTTCCTTCTCCAGTGTGTGAAAGTGAAAAGTGAAAGTGAAGTCGCTCAGTCGTATAGCTCTTAGCACTTAAGAAATTACAATGGTTTTAAGAGCTAATTCCAGAAAACATGACAAATTTATTGCATCAGAGTATCATAATAGTGCTGTACTGCGCTTAGTCACTCAGTCGTGTCCAACTCTTTGCGACCACATGGACTGTAGCCCACCAGGCTCCTCTGTCCATGGGATTCTCCCAGCAAGAATACTGGAGTGGGTTGTCATGCCCTCCTCCAGGGGATCTTCCCAAACCAAGGATCGAACCCAGGTCTCCTGCACTGCAGGCGTGTTCTTTACCGTCTGAGCCACTGGGGAAGCCTATACCTCTTAATAGTTTTATAACACTGGGGAAGTAATTTAACCCTTTTTTAACATTTTATTTTTAATTGGGGGATAATTGCAATATAGTGCTGGTTTCTACCTTTCTAAGCCTGTTGCCTCCTCTGTAAGACGGGAAGAAATACATCTATCCAGTGGGTCTGATGATAAGGACTGAGGGCCAGATACCTTCTACAATACTTAGTTCCTTTCCATCCTAACTCGCTCTGCCCTCAGGGCGCAGGCAGTATCTAACCTCTTAGGAAGGTTCATAACACAAAGATAAAACGATGTATCAACCTCTCATTGACTTCTCTAGCTTCTGTTTTGTGGTCACCTAAATCATTTCTGGGTGATGTGTAATTCTTTTCCTTCAGTTTTCAAAACAAACAAATAAGGGAAGCTGTTCAACTTCATTTGTTTTTATTATGAGAGGCAGTGAAGAATAAAGATTATCCTAGGAGGCAAAACTTCTGGGTTCCAGTCATCCCTGCTCACTGAGTTCCTCAGCCTCCCTAGTCTCTAGGAGTTTCTTTCTAAATAACTCCTTTGCCTTACCTCCCAGAGGAAAGCGGCTGAATAGGTTGCTCTGTTAGAGGCCCTTTCCACTCTAAGATCTCCCTTTAGGGAGTACCGAACAAAATGGGGATAAATCAGACTTTGCTGAGAGACTGGTCTTGCCCTCTAGGAGTACTCTAAAATCAACCCCCACTTCTTAAAATAAACATTTCTTTTGGAAATAATTTTAGATTTTCAGAAAAGTTGCTAAGATGATGCAGAGAGTTCCTTTAACCAATTTCCCCTAATGATAACATCTTACATCACCATGGTACGTACATTTGTTAGAACTACAAAACCAACATTAGTACACTATTATTTACTAAATTCCAGACTTTATTTGGATTTCACCACTTTTTCCACTAATGTCCTTTTTTCTGTTCCTGGATCCAATCCAGGATACCTCATTGCATTTAGGATAAAATATCTTTTAAATGGTGAAAGATTTCCAACATAGAGACAAACAGGACTTCAGTAAAAAGAACATCAGAAACAGTTGATGCTCTTTTTGTGCCCTCTCTTCCCATTTTCAAGCCCTTTCCTTTCTCCCTAGAGAATCACCATCACAAACCTATTGTTTATCATTCCCAGGCATGTTTGCATGGATCCCTAAATATATACATATATATAAACATAATAAACACTATATAGTGTTGTTTTCCAGACTTTAAAACTTACATAAACATTATTCTTTTTGCACCCTTCCATAACTTGTTTTTTCATTCAACATTGTTTTGAGATCCATCTGTTAGGAAATAAAATGATGGTTCTTTCAACTGCTACACATAATATGTAAAGTATTTCATTCTATGAGTACACCACTATTATCATACACCTACTGATGGACATTTAAACCATCCCCCCTCCTTTTTTTTTCTGCTGCTGAAATAGACACTTTAATGCATGTTTGCTGATGCACGTAAGACTCTATCTAGGACTAGAGTTTCTAGGTTAAAGGTGTAACCAAATTGTTTCTTAAAGCTGTTGTACTGATCTACACTCCTTTCAGAGTGAGTGAGTCTGTTGCTCCACTCCCTCATCCTTACTTGGAAGTGCATTCATTTGATAAATTAATTGGGAGAGAATCGGCAGCTTTATGATGAGTCTTCCAGTTCAAGAACACAGCAGCTTTCTTTTTATTAAGGCTCTTTTTTTTTCTTTTAATAACTGTAATTTCTCTAAAAATATTCTTGTACATATTTTGGTTAGGCATACGTTTAGGCATCTTGAGGCTTTTATTACTATTGAAAAATAGAATTTTTTAAATTAATTTTTCTAATTGGCTATTACTGGTGAATAAGATTTTGATATGTTGATTTTGTGTCTAGGGAAACTGGCAAGCTCTTACTATATATTTTCCACTTATAGACCTCAGGAAAGTCATATTGTATGCAAATAAGGACATACCTTTCAATATCCACATTTTCTTATTTTATTGCATTGGTTAGAATCTCCTGTACAGTGCTAAATATAAATGGCAAGAAAGGGCATCTTAATCTTTTTTGTGTCTTTAATGAAAGGAAGCCAAGAGTCTTATTCTAAGGATAGTTTTTGCTGGACTATTTTGATAGCTGCTCTTTATCAAGTTAAGGAAATTCCCTTCTAAGTTTCCTGAAAAGTCTATTCAGTCATGAATAAAGCACTAAATTATGACAACTGCTTCTTCTGTGTCTTATAGATTATAGGTATTAACTGATCTGCTAATATGATTTATTACATTAACACATTTTCTGATGTTGGATCATTCTTAATTTCATGCATAAACTCTACTTAGAACATAAATATTTAAAACAGATTTACAAATAGTTCAGAAGAATTTATGTTCATAAATTGGATTTGCCTGTAATTTTAATTTCTTGTATTCTTGTCTGGTTTGTGTATTTAGGTCATATTGTCATTGTAAAAGTAAATGAAAGTGAAAGTTGCTCAGTTGTGTCCAACTCTTTGTGACCCCATGGAACTATACAGTCCATGAAATTTTAGGCCAGAATACTGAAGTGGGTAGCCATTCTCTTCTCCAGGGGATCTTCCCAACCCAGGGATGGAACCCAGGTCTCCTACATTGTAGGCGGATTCTTTACCAGCCGAGTCACCAGGGAAGCTTTTCCTAATTTTCTATTTTTTTAAACAGTTTGTTAATATTAGGATTATCTACTTCTTTGAAGTTGAATGAAGTACAGATGTAAATCACCTAAGTATGATATTTTGGGGTGAGGAAGTCTTGGTTATTAGTTTAAGTTCTTTAATGATTTTTCCTTTATTGGTATTTTCTGTATTTTTTGAAGGAATTTTGGCAAAAAGTATTTACCTAGAAGACCATGTCTTCTCCCAATCCAAATTTTGGCATAAAATTCTTCAGAGTATAATCTTATGATTTTTATTATATATTACACATCTGTAGTTATAGTTCCCTTTCTTCCAAAATATTATTTGTGGCTCTTTTTCTGAATTAAAAAACAATTAGAGGTTAATCAACTGTATAACTCCTCTAAATTACTTTCTACATCATGTTGTTTGTTTTCTTAGTGTCCTTACTTCCACTTTTCTAAAGGTTTATTTTCTTTCTTGTCTATCTTCTTGAGATAGATATGTATAGGCAATAATAGATGTCTACACAGTATGTATTTTCCCTTCGTTATTTATTAGCATAATCCTTAGTTTTGGAAAGCAACATGCCAAACAAAAAAACAAACAAATTATATTTTTAAGACTCCATTATAGCTGCTGCTGCTACTGCTGCTAAGTCGCTTCAGTCGTGTCCAACTCTGTGCGACCCCATAGACAGCAGCCCACCAGGCTCCCCTGCCCCTGGGATTCTCCAGGCAAGAACACTGGAGTGGGTTACCATTTCCTTCTCCAATGCATGAAAGTGAAACGTGAAAGGGAAGTCGCTCAGTTGTGTCCGACTCTTAGCGACCCCGTGGACTGCAGCCTACCAGGCTCCTCCATCCATGGGATTTTCCAGGCAAGAGTACTGGAGTGGGGTGCCATTGCCTTCTCCACCATTATAGCTAGGAAACACCATATGACATACTTCTTACCAATGACATATAAGTGGAAGTTACTGGGTAGGGCTTCCAGTAATACTCTGTAATTGATTCATGTCAATGTATGGCAAAACCAATACAGAATTGTAAAGTAAAAATAAATAAATAAATAAATAAATTTTAAAAAATTAAAAAAATAAAACGCACACAAAAAAAAAAGAAAAAAGAAAAAATAATAAAGATATTCTTCCTTGAGAACCCCATGAACAGTAATGAAAAGGCAAAAAGATAGGACACTGAAAGATGAACTCCCCAAGTTGGAAGGTGCCCAATATGCTACTGGAGGAGAGCTGAGAAATCACTCCAGAAAGAATGAAGAGCCTGAGCCAAAGTGAAAACAACAGGCAACTGTGGATAGGACTAGTGATGGAAGTCTGATGCTATAAAGAACCATATTGTATATGAACCTGGAATGTTAGGTCCATGAATCAAAGTAAATTGGAAGTGATCAAGTAGGAGAGGGCAAGAGTGAATATCGACATTTTAGGAATAAGTGATCTGAAATGGACCAGAATGGGCAAATTTAATTCAGATGACCATTATATCTACTACTGTGGGTAAGAATCCCTTAGAAGAAATGGAGTAGCCATCATAGTTGAGAAAAGAGTCCAAAATGCAGTACTTGGGTGCAATCTCAAAAACGACAGAATGATCTCTGTTCGTTTCCAAGGCAAACCATTCAAGATCACAGTAATCTGAATCTATGTCCCAACCACTAATGCCGAAGAAGCTGAAGTTGAATAGTTCTATAGAGACCTATAAGACCTTCTAGAACTAACACCAAAAAAAGATGTCCTTTTCAACATAGGGAACTGGAATGCAAAATTAGGAAGTCAAGAGATACCTGGAGTAACAGGTAAGTTTGGCCTTGGAATACAAAATGAAGCAGGGCAAAGGCTTACAGAGTTTTACCAAGAGAACACACTGGTCATAGCAAGTGTGTTGCTTACAGCAACACAATAGATGATTCTACACATGGACATCACCAGAAGGTCAACACTGAGATCAGATTGATTATATTCTTTGCAGCCAAAGATAGAGAAGCTCTAAACGGTCAGCAAAAACAAGACCAGGAGCTGACTGTGGCTCAGATTATGAACTCCTTATTGAAAAATTCAGCCTTAAATTGAAGAAAGTGGGGAAAACCACTAGACCATTCAGGTATGACCTAAATCAAATCCCTTATGATTATACAGTGGAAGTGACAAACAGATTCAAGGAATTAGATCTGATAGATTGCCTGAAGAACTATGGACAGAAGTTCATAACATTGTACAGGAGGCAGTGATCAAAATCATACCTAAGAAAAAGAAATGCAGAAGGACAAAATGGTTATCTGAGGAGGCCTTACAAGTAGCTGAAAAAAGAAGAGAAGTGAAAGGCAAAGGAGAAAAGGAAAGATATATGCATCTGAATGCAGAGTTCCAAAGAATAGCAAGGAGAGACAAGAAAGCCTTCCTCAGTGATTAATGCAAAGAAATAAAGGAAAGTAATAGAATCAGAAAGGCTAGAGATCTCTTCAAGAAAATTAGAGATACCAAGGGAAAATTTCATGCAAGGATGGGCTCAAAAAAGGACAGAAATGGTCTGGACCTAACAGAAGGAGAAGATATTAAGAAGAGGTACAAGAATACACAGAAGAGCTATACAAAAAAGATCTTCACGACCCAGATAATCATGATCGATGGTGTGATCACTCACCTAGGGCCAGACATCTTGGAGTGTGAAGTCAAGGGGGCCTCAGGAAGCATCATTATGAACAAAGCTAGTGGAGGTGATGGAATTCCAGCTGAGCTATTTCAAACCCTAAAAGATGATGCTGTGAAAGTGCTGCACTCAATATACCAGGAAATTTGGAAGACTGAGCAGTGGCCACAGGACTGGAAAAGGTCACTTTTCATTCTAATCCCTATGAAAGGCAATGCCAAAGAATGCTCAAACTACCACACAATTGCACTCATCTCACACGCTAGTAAAGTAATGCTCAAAATTCTCCAAGCCAGGCTTCAGCAATACATGAACCGTGAACTTCCAGATGTTCAACTGGATTTAGAAAAGGCAGAGGAACCAGAGGTCAAATTGCCAACATCCGTTGGATCATAGAAAAAGCAAGAGAGTTCCAGAAAAAGTCTACTTCTCCTTCATTGACTACTCTAAGCCTTTGACTGTGTAGATGACAATAAAATGCAGAAAGTTCTTAGAGATGGGAGCACCAGAAAGTTCTTAGAGATGGGAATACCAGACCACCTGACCTGCTTCCTGAGAAGCCTGCATGCACATCAGGAAGCAACAGCTAGAACCGGACACGGAACAACAGACTGGCTCAAAATTGGGAAAGGAGTACGTCAAGGCTGGATACTGTCACCTCACCCTGATTATTTACCTTACATGCACAGTACATCATGTGAAATGCTAAGCACAAGCTGGAATCAAGATTGCAGGGAGAAATATCAGATGCAGATGACACCACCCTTATGGCAGAAAGCAAACAGGAACTGAAAGTGAAAGAGGAGAGGGAAAAAAACAGGCTTAATACTCAACATTCAAAAGACAAAGATCATGGCCTCTGGTTCCACCACTTTATGGCAAATAGATGGGGAAACAATTTAAACAGTAACAGACTTTATTTTATTGGGCTCCAAAATCACTGCAAATGGTAACTGCAGCCATGAAATTAAAAAGTTTGCTCCTTGGAAGAAAAGCTATGACAAACCTAAACAGCATATTAAAAAGCAGAAACATTGCTTTGCCAACAAGTACATGTATAATCAAATCTATACCAGTCAATTGATCCAACCAGGATCAATCCAACCAGTCAATCATAAAGGCAATCAGTCTTGAATATTCATTGGAAGGACTGATGATGAAGCTGAAGCTTCAATACTCTGGCCACCTGATGAGAAGAACTGACTCATTGGAAAAGACTCATTGATGCTGGGAAAGTTTGAAGGCAGGGGGAGAAGGGGATGACAGAGGATGAGATGATTGGATGGCATCATGGACTCAATGGACATGGGTTTGAGCAAACTCTGGGAGTTGATGAAGGACAGGGAATCCTGGTATGCTGCAGTCCATGGGGTTGCAAAGAGTCAGACAGAACTGAGCAACTGAACTGAATTGTTTAAGATAGCAAACTCAGTAGATACATGCCTATTTCATAACCTGTCATTTTTCCCCCATCATGTCTGGAATGTGCATATAAAACTGGAAGTAAAGCAGCCACCTTACAATCATGAGGCAGCAAGTTTGAGTATAAAAGCTAAGTTTAGATGAGTCAACAGTCAGAAGAGCCAGGGTCAACATGGCAACACGGAACCTCCACATCTGCTTTGAACTATCTACCTCCAGATGAATCAAGTCCCCCTAAAAATGTGTTCCTCTGAGACAGGAGGGAATAGGGCAGGGCACAGCTGAAACCATGCATCTCAGATTGGAACTTGAATCCATGGTTTTTAACAAGGTCATACACCTGGTTTCAGGGTTTACTGAAGCTCAAGTTGCTGATGTATCATTGCAGAAAAACTTCAGTGAGACACAAAATGATAGGCAAGAAAAAGGTTTATTTAGAGAGAAATTCACTCCACAGAGTCTGGGTCATCTCAGAAGGTGAAAACAACTCTGAAATATGAGGTGGTTAGTTTTTATGGGCTGGGTAATTTCATAGGCTAAGGAGTGGGAGGATTATTCCAGCTATTTTAGGGAAGGGGAAGGGATTTCCAGGAATTGGGCCAACACACACTTTTTGATCTTTGATGGTTGGCTTCAGAACTGTCATGGCACTGGTGGGCGTGTCACTTAGCTTGCTGATGTGCTACAATGAGTGTATATTGAGGTTCAGGTCTAGTGGATGTCTGCCATCTTGGACTTATTTGGTTTGAATCAATTTATGTCTTGTCCTTGGGCTATGTCATTCTTTTAAAGTTTGTGTCCTGATCCCTTTCCTTCTGTTTCAGAACCATTAAAAGAATGACACAACCATTAAGAAGAGAATAAAATGGCAACCCACTCCAGTACTCTTGCCTGGAAAATCCCATGGATGGTGGAGCCTGGTAGGCTACAGTCTATGGGGTCGCAAAGAGTCGGACATGACTGAGCGACTTCACTCACTCACTCATACATATATACAGGCTTCCCTGATAGCTCAGCTGGTAAAGAATCCCCCTGCAGTGCAAGAGACTCTGGTTCAATTCCCAGGTAGGGAAGATCCCTTGGAGAAGGGATAGACTACCCACTCCAGTATTCTTGGGCTTCCCTGGTGGCTCAGATGGTTAAGAATTTGCCTGCAATGCAGGAGACCTTGGTTCAGTCCCTGGGTTGGGACGATCCCCTGGAGGAAGGCATGGAAACCCACTCTAATATTTTTGCCTGAAGAACTGCCATGGACAGAGGAGCCGGGTGGGCTACAGTCCATGGGGCTGCAGAGTCAGACACGACTGAGTGACTAAGCACAGCACAGCACATATATGTATGGCTTATTCATGTTGGTGTGTGGTAGAAACCAATACAACATTGTATTACAATTATCCTCCAATTAAAAAAAACAGAATATGACATAAACTGGTTAGAATCTATTAGGCCCAAGATGGTTGAAGATTCAAACTTCAGTAGACCTTGAGCCTCATTATATGCTCATTGTAATACATTAAGCATTTGCTAAATGACACATCCACAGGTGCCATAACAGTTCTGAAGCTGAACATAAAAGGCCAAAAAGTGGGTAGCAGCCCAATTCCTGGAAATCCCCACTCCTTGCACAAAATAGCTGAAATAACCCACCCACAAGAAAGAAAAGCTTTTTTGATTAAACTGAGAGATCACCTGAGCTGGTCTGAACCAAAAAGACCACCTAGCCAACCCAAAAAGTAATGATATAAACGAAAATGGCCATGGTTTAAGTCCCTAAATTTGAGGTGGCTTGTTATGCAGCATAAGCTAGCTAATACAGAAATTGATTTCAGGAGTGGGGTGCTGCCATAAGAAAAGTCTAAAACATGTGGTGTTGGGTTTGGAATAGGTTAGTGACGAGAAACTCAGTAAGGAAACAGATTGCAAAGGCTGAAAAAACGGTGGGGGGTGGGGGGCGGGGGAGAAATGCTATAGCCAATTTGTAAAATGATGACTCATACTATGTACAGAAAGAACATCTGGTAAACCTGGAGTTGGCAGTAGCTTGAGAGAGAAAGAAAATGTCAGTTACAGCTCAGTAGATCTCCAGAGAGAATTTGGAAAGTGCCAACTGGGTGCTCTTTACTACATATGATAAAGGATGGCAAGACAGAGGGATGGGTGAAAGAAGGGAATGTTCAGTTTTCAGCCTGAATTTAGATAGAAAATAGAGGGTCCAGGGCCTGCTGCATTGGAAAACAAAACCCTCATCACTAGTCTCCACATATCTGAATAGTCTTCAAGTACAAGATTCTCAAAGTGAAAGGAGACCTAGGACAAAGAGAAAAGCAAGGGTATGGCCACTTGTTAAGACCTCTGAAAGATTTAAGGAAGTGCCTAGCATACTTTCTCAGCTAGACAAAAAGGTATGACAGAGCCTGATTCCAAATCACAGTGAATAAATCTAGAGAAAAAAATGATTGTGGGTACAGCTTTTGTTGAATAAAGTAAACTATAAACTGTTACACAGAAAGCCCAAAATGTTAGAAATAAATAAATAGAACTATACCAGAAAAAGCACCATCAGCTTGAACTAGAGGGAACTAAAATTGATTAAACTGCAGAGAGGTCTCTAGGCTCTCAACTACTGATGGGCAGGAAGCCAGATGAGAAAGCTACCGAATTGTTACCACGGCCATTTCTTAGGGAAATAAAGGAAAGATTTCTCAAGATGGGGAACCAAGGGACTGAAGAATGGAGTCTAGAGCCTTGGAGGGCAATGGACTGGGAGGGCACTCCCAGGAAACAGAACTGAGCCCTAAGCAACAGCCTAGGGGAAGTTTTAGAGCAGTGACTGCTATAGGTCTCCTGATCTTCCCCTTCGGAAGTCAAGTGTCTATTCAGTTAAGCTGCCTCTGTCTCACCACTGCATGTCAAGTGCGTATGGAGGTGACTTATCACTTTTAATTCACAGATCTCTGAGTCAAGAGAAGCCTTACCCAAGGAGCCGCATCTAAGAATCCTCATTCATCCTGATGTGATAAGATCATGAGATCACAGGCTTCCAGCTTATTGCTATAAATAGGATGAGACAGAAAACCTGGAATGAGGATTAGCAAACTTTACATGTGGGAGAAATGTGAATAATCTGTGGCAAAGGAGTAGACTGTGGTAGATTCTAAAAGCAACCACAAATTCTTTTCCTCCTACCAAGGGGTGGAATCAATTGCTCCACCCCTTGAAACTGAACTTAGCTGCATGACTTGTTTTGACTAACAGAACATTAATATTAGTAAATACAATACAAACGGAAGCTTAAAAAGTGCTTGCACAAGGAGGCTTGCTCTCTGGCTGCATGGACTATCATGTGACAGCCTCAGAAGGCAATTTGGAAGTTGAGAGGCAATCTGGAAAAGAACTAAGGCATCCCAGCATGCAGGCAGTAAACTTCCAAACAGGACTGAGGCTATCCTAGATCATCTAGCCATCCACCAGCCCATCACAGGTGTGTGATAGTCAAGAGCAGCTGAATTGACCCAGATTTTCAAAACTGCCCAGGCACCCCAAAGACAGAGCTAAATAAGATAATGTTTAAGACATTACGTTTTGTGGTTGTTTGTTATGCAGCAAATCTCAACTGATGCAATGACAATTTTTCTTACAAAGTCTATAATTATCATCTTCCTGACTCTGAATATGGATTTAACATCCCCCACGCAATAGCCTGCCCCATATTGCTATTGTTGCTTAATTTTCATTGTAATCATATTTTTAAATCACACACCAGACTTTTTTTACATACATTAATATCTAAATCAAAGATTAAATATGTGATCAAATTGCCAACATCCACTGGATCACAGAAAAAGCTAGAGAACTCCAGAAAAAACATCTGCTTCATTGACTACGCTAAAGCCTTTGTCTCTGTGGATCACGACAAACTGCAGAAAATTCTTCAAGAGATAGGAATACCAGACCATCTTACCTGCCTCCTGGGAAACCTGTATACAGGTCAGGAAGCAACAGTTAGAACCAGACATGGAATAACGGACTGGTTCAAAATTGAGAAAGGAGTACGTCAAGGCCCGCATATGGCCACCTTGCTTATTTAACTTATACTCAGAATACATCATGCAAAATGCCGGACTGGATGAAGCACAAGCTGGAATCAAGATTGCTGGGAGAAATATCAATAACCTCAGACACGGAGATGACATCACCTTTATGACAGAAAGCCAATTAAAGAGCCTCTTGATGAAAGTGAAAGAGGAGAGTGAAAAAGCTGGCTTAAAACTCAACATTCAAAAAATGAAGATCATGGCATCTGGTCCCATCATTTCACGGCAAATAGATGAGGAAACAATGGAAACAGTGACAGACTTTTCTTGGACTCCAAAATAACTGCAGATAGTGAGTGCAGCCATGAAATTAAAAGATGCTTGCTCCTTGGAAGGAAAGCAATGACAAACCTAGACCCCATGCTAGAAAGCAGAGACATTACTTTGCCAACAATTGTCTGTATAGTCAAAGCTATGGTTTTTCCCATAGTCATGTACAGATGTGAGAGATGGATGATAAAGAAGGCTGAGAGCTGAAGAATTCATGCCTTCAAACTGAGGTGCCAGAGAACTCTTGAGAGTCCTTTGGATTGCAAGGAGAGCAAATCAGCCAATCCTAAAGGAAATTTAACCCTGAATATTCATTGGAGGGACTGATGCTGAAGCTTCAGTACTCTGGCCCCCTGATGTGAAGAGCTGACTTATTAAAAAAGACCCTGATGCTGGGAAAGATTGAAGGCAGGAGAAGGAGACAACAGAGGATGAGATGGTTGGGTGGCATCACTGACTCAGTGGACATGAGTCTGAGCAAACTCTGGGAGATGGTGAAGGACAGGGAAGCCTAGTGTCCTGCAGTCCATGGGTTCACAAAGAGTTGGACACAGCTGAGCAACTGAAGAACAATATTTAAATGAACACAAATATTTAATCAATTTCTGTGTTCACTGTTGTTTCTTGTGCATCTTTTCCCATTGTTTGATTTTGTAGATTTTTTCCTTCTAAAATATTTTTTAATGCTTCTTTTAGTGAGAGACTTGAGTTTACACTTTTGGTCTTTATTTTTCTCTCACTATTGTAGGATAGTTTATCTACATATATTATTTTAGGGCCAGCATTCATAAGTTCTGTTTTCTTCTCCTGCTGCTGCTGAAAGAGCTATCATTGATTTATATACGATATATTTTTAACTCTGATTTTTAGTTGGTTGTTATGGACTGAATGTTTGTGTCCCCTGAAAATGGTGAAGCTTCAACTCCCAATGTGACTATGTTTGGACACTGGATCTTTATAGAGGTAATATGAGTTAAATGAAGTTATAAGAGTGAGGCCCTGATCAGGTCAGGTTAGTGTTCGTAGAGAAGAGGCACGAGAGAGCTCACATTCTCTCTCTCCCTGCCACAGGAGGGCACAGTGAGAAGGCAGCCACCCACAAGTCAGGAAGACAGCTCTCGCCAGAAACTACTGGGTTGGCCAGACTGGTTGTTTGGTCTTTTTCATAAGATGGCTCTAGCAGTGTTTAGTTGTCTTTAACTTTATTCAAAACAGTTTTGTTAGACTGTATTCTGAGAGCTGTCATATCTCATGCCTTTTTAAAAAACTTTTCAAAATTGGTGAATTTTTGTATAGCCATTTTAATTTAAAGATAGAAGAATCAAAAGCAATATTTTTAGCATATTTTGCTTTATCATTTCAAGAAAGGTGAAAACAAAAGAAAAGATTTAGGCGGTGTATGAAGAGGTGCTATGACTGATCAAATGTGTCAAAAGTGACTTGCAGAGTTTTGTGCTGGAGATTTCTCACTGGATGATGCTCAATAAATCAGTTTGATCTTGGACTTCCCAGCCTCCAAACCTATGAGAAATAAATGTCTGTTGTTTAAACCACCTAGTCTATAGTATTTTTTTATAGCAGCCCAAGCAGATTCATACATCAGTCTGCCTCCTGTCTTTGATATTATGCAGTTTCACTACAATATGTGTAATTGTGGGTCAATTTTTATTTAACCGCCATTGTACTAAGAGATACTTTTGATCCAAGAATTCATAGTTACTCAACTCAGGAAAATTACTAGCCATTTATTTAAATATCACTTCTCTTTCATTCCCTCTGCTCTCTCTGTAACTTTTATCAAAGAAAGCTGAAGTCCGTCAATTTATCTTTCATATCTCTAAACTTACAGGGTAAGTTTCTGTGTACTGTTCTCCAATCTGTTAACTCAGACTTCAGTGGTATCTAGGAATCAGTGTACCCTATCTATTGTGTCTTTATTTGAATAACTACATTTTTCATCTCACATTTTTTTATGTACACCTGGGGCTTCCCTTGTGGCTCAGCTAGTAAAGAGTCTGCCTGTAATGCAGGAGACCTGGGTTCAATCCCTGGGTTGGGAAGATCCCTTGGAGAAGGGAAAGGCTACCCATTCCAATATTCTGGCCTGGAGAATTCCATGGACTATACAGTCCATGGCGTCACAAAGAGTTGGACAGGACTGAGCGACTTTCACTTCACTTCATATATACATCTGATCTTATTTGTGTTTTTCATAATTACTTATTTTTTTAATAATTTTATTTATTTACTATTGGCCTCACTGGGTCTTCATTGCTTTGTGTGGCCTTTCTCTCTGTGTGGTGAGTGGGGGCTACTCCTCCCTGCAGTGCCCGGGTTTCTCACTGAAGTGGTTTCCCTTGTTGCAGAGCACAGGCTCTAGGCTCATGGGCTTCAGCTGCTGCAGCATGCAGGCTTGGTAGTGGGGGCTCACAGGCTCTAGAGCGTGGGCTCAGTAGTGGTGGTGCACAGGCTTAGCTGCTCCATGGTATGTCGAAACTTCTTGGACCAGGTATTGAACCTGTGTCCCTAGCATTGGCAGGCCATTCTTATCCACTGTGACTCCTGTGAAGTCCTCATAATTACTAATGAAAGTTATGCTTTCTTTCTTTTTTTTTTTTTTTAAGGCCAGGGTACATCCTCTACCTACTTATTATAAAGTTTCCTTTTTATTCTATTCTGTAAAATTAATTTCATTTGGGATAATTTCTTATTCTTACAATTGAGTCTATTACTTGTGTTTCTTGATTCGCAGTTTTGGAACTGCGAATTCCTTCTGAGTCTGTTCTCACTTTTGTTATTTTGTTCCTCTCTCTGACCCCATTTCTTCTTGGCCCTCCAGGCCCGAAGTGCAGAAGCAGGTGGGTGTTACAGGCCGCGGGGACATGGCAGCAGCAGGTGAAGAACCAGCAGGCAGCTGGGCTCAGTCCCGGCAGCGAGGGTGTGTGCTTGTCCTTGCTTTCCTCAGTCCACCACTCCTGTCTAAGTCTCAGGCAGCACGCTGACAGCCTCCCTTCCCTCTCACACACCCAGGCTTCCTTCATGACCAGTGAGCTCTTAAAGAAGGCCCTGACTTCAAGCCTTGTGTCTTCCCTGATTGCTCAGATGGTAAAGAATCTGCTTGCAATGCAGGAGACCAGGTTCAATTCCTGGGTTGGGAAGATCCCCTGGAGAAGGGAATGGCAACCCACTCCAGTATTTTTGCCTGGAGAATCCCGTGGACAGAGGAGCCTGGCAGGCTACAGTCCATGGGGTTGCAAAGAGTCAGACATGACTGAGAGACTAACACTTCAAGCCTTACTCTGGTTTCTCAATGTCTGCAGAGTACCTTTTGTCCTTTTATTTCATAGGAGCCATACTCTTCACAGCCACTGCCTCCATCCGACCTACAGCACGAGAAGCTTCAGCCCCTGGTCAGCTTTTTGCAAGTCTCTTCTTTTATGATCCACAGAGATGGTTACTTCACATCTGAGGTTGGTGATGTCCATTTTTTGTTTTCTCTTTCCTTTTGTTCCTCAGAGACATGAATTCAGGGAAGCAGTTTCCAAACTGCAAACAAAATATAAGTTAGCAACCTAGTCCTCCTTCCCAAAGTTGCACGTATCCCCAAAATGAAACTTAAAAAAAGGACAAGGGGGTCATATGTGAATGCCTGTTATTTCTCTCTGGAGTCAGAGAAGGATCTTCACTTACTAAAGCTTCTTTGTCCAAAAGAACAGTGTGGTGAGGAAGGCAAAGAGACCCACTGCTCTTGGCCTCCACCTACCCTGGATATTTAGGAACTTCTCCTTTTAGATCTAAGCTATTTATTGATCAAACAAACCAGAACAGGACTTTGGAAAGAACATGAAAGACTCATAGAATCTTTCCCACTCATTCAAGTGTAAATACTTCAGGTAGAAAGAATGGGATGGAAAGAGAATACAGTAAATATTTTGATATGGCATACACTTTTTGGAACAGAACTTGCTACGCTGGGGCATGGACATCTGAGTCTCCAGTGTCTGTGACATTGTCCTTAAACAGTTACTGGATAAATAAAGGAATTTAACTTAGTCTGGAATCAATAAGAGGGAAACCCACAACACAGGTAGTTTTCCTTCCCATGGAAAGGGACTTCTTCCTTGCCTATGAGCATATAGGGAGAAATTTCACTTTCTGTTGGAACAACACAATCTGGCACCCTCCTGTAGCATACCACTACAACTCTCTCATCTGTTTATCCACTGGAACTTCCCAGAATTGGTCTCATTGGGGTACCAGGTGGGAATGAGATGAGGCACATCAATTTCAGGACTGACTTCCAGGGCTTTACTTTGTGTGCTTATTTTTGGTTTTGCTTTTTGCCAAGCCTACCCTAACACAGCCAGTTTTCCATTTAGCTGTACTACCCATTCAAATATTTATTGAGCATTTACTGATGATAACAGCTCCTATTTAATAGAGACCATCTGTATGCATGACAGTGCATTTTACATACCCACTTAATCTTCAAAACAGCTAGTCATTCAAAGTAGGCACCATTATGTTCATTTTTCCATAGAGAAAACAGGCTTAGAAAAGTTCTGTAGTTTCTCAAAGTCACCCAGGCTAGAGCTTGACTTTGGATACGACTCCAAAACCCGTAATGTTTTTGTTATTACAATCTGAAGACACCTGTTCTTTCCTATGAAGAAACTGTGCGTTACAGGTTATGGCCCTAGTTTTTAATACTGAGGCAAGGCCAGCCTAAAACAGCTTACTCTAGGGCTGTCACCTGGCTTTATATATCCATTTTCCCCTCCACCTCAGTCCTGCCATTTGTGCTTCTGGGGTCTGTGCCCCGACAACCCTCAACTACAGGCAGAATCAGACAGAGGCAACAAGAGCTTTAGAGTCACTGCTGGCACTCGACTCTGGGCCCTTCTCAGTCAGGGCCCTGAGGCTTGGTGGTTTTTCTGCTGCTGGAGCTCTGAGGATTTTTCTCCTTCTTAAGCTTATTTTTACCACTTGCAATGGTGCCCAGATCTTGCGGTAAGGGCCTTGGCCCTGAAGATAGTATATAATAGGCAGAAAAATGTAGTGGGACTTGGAAGAACCGAGAGGTCTCCAGAGAGTGCAAGGCCTCAAAGCACTAAGGAAAGGAAAAGTGGGGCTGGTTCCCCAGAAATGCACATGGGCTCTAACTGCCCCCCCCCACTCCTCTGTCCTGTCTATTAATTCCCTGGACAGCCTAGGAGAGCCATGGGCCTCCACTCACCAAAACATCTCTTCCCACTTCATCCTGAGAACAAACATGCTAAGTGCTTTTGTGCCTTACTTCATTTAATCCACATGACATCCTAGAAGGTGTAGGTGCTATTGTCTCCATATTACAAATGAAAAAATCAAGGGACAGGGAAGTCTTATAATTTACACAGAACCACACAGCTAGTAAATGATAGACTTAGGATTCGAAACCAAGCAGTTTGATGTAGAGGCTATACAGTAAACTACTATAGAAATAGCCTCCTAGTAAGAACCAGAAAAGATGGATGTAAAATATGTACATCTCTATAATGAATAATAGTTACACAGATTTGGGAGGATTGGGTAATACTAGGTCAACACTGCATTTTAAAAAATATTTATTTATTCATTTATTTAGCTACATTGGGTCTTCATTGCGGCATGCAGGTTCCTTAGTTGTGGCATGAGAACTCTTAGCTGAGGCATGTGTGATTTAGTTCCCTGACCAGGGGTTAAACCCAGGTCCCATGCACTGGGAGTGAGGCGTCTTAGCAACTGGACCACGAGAGAAATCCCAACACCATATTTTGACAGGTGAAAAGGCTAGTCCTGTGACCCTTCCACACACTGTCTTCTGAAGGATGCATGTTCATTTGGGAAGGGACAGAAGGGCTCTTGGCCCACAGCACATCTGACCCATAGCAGTCACTCAATAAATGCTAGCTGTAGTAGACGCTCTTTTAAATAACCTCCACCTACCAGAATCACCCTTTTGACAATTCTCCATTCACTCTGTACAAGGTACTGGCTGACTGATGCCACCACGCTGAATTCCAAGGACTGCTAGGTCATGCTCTAGTCTATCTGCACTTTCTGCTCCTTCCAGGGGAACTGTTTGTAAGGGTCACCTGGCTTGTCCCCAAAACCAGTTTTGCCAAATGTATTTATTATTTAAATTATCACATATAATTCATCCTGATTCAAGCATGCCCAATGCTAGCCAATTCCAGAAATCTAACCCATGTTCAAAGGATGAAATTTGTCATAATACAAGGGCTTCCCTACTAGCTCAATTGGTACAGAATCTACCTGCAACGCAGGAGACTGGGGTTCGATCCCTGGGTCGGGAAGATCCCCTGGAGAAGGAAATGGCAACTTACTCCAGTACTCTTGCCTGGACAGAGGACCTGGTGGACTACAGTCCATGGGATCACAAAGAGTCGGACATGTCTGTGTGACTTTCACTTTCATAATACAAAATGTTAAAAAGACTGTCCAAATATCACTATCATATAAAGAGCTTCTATAACTCAAGAAGAAAAAGACAAATAACTTAGTAGAAAAATGAGCCAAGGACAAAAACAGACAATTTACAAATAGCCAAAAACCACAGCAATGAACCCAATCTTACTTGCTGCTGCTGCTAAGTCGCTTCAGTCATGTCCGACTCTGTGCGACCCCATACACGGCAGCCCACCAGGCTCCCCCGTCCCTGGGATTCTCCAGGCAAGAACACTGCAGTGGGTTGCCATTTCCTTCTCCAATTCGTGAAAGTAAAAAGCGAAAGTGAAGTCGCTCAGTCATGTCCAACTCATAGCGACCCCATGGACTGCAGCCTACCAGGCTCCTCCATCCATGGGATTTTCCAGGCAAGAGTACTGGAGTGGGGTGCCATTGCCTTCTCCGAATATTACTTGAGGTTAAGCAAAAATTAACAGTGAGATAACATTTATTATCCATTAGGTTGACCAGAGTTTAAATGATGGATGTCATCTGGTTTTGGCAAGATGTGGGCAATCAAATTGCTACCAGTAACTTCTTGCATGTAGGAGAAACAATAAATTCATATACATAAATACATTTTTAAGTAATGGGATTTTCAGTGTTTTCAGATGCAGCTAAATAAAAGGCAGAACTCTCCCTCAGAAGGAAGAACTGTTCTAAACCTATTAATCACTATTCTAAAACTGAAGCTCCAAAAACATTTAGGGTCATGTAATACCACCAAAAGAAGAGGTGATAACACACAGTCTCTGTGAGGACTACTGTGATTTAGACGAGGACTTCCAGTGTGCTGGCTCAGATACCCTTCTCCCAACTCTGCACTCCCCCCTTGGCAGGTATGGCAGCACCCATCCTGGTAGGCCTAGCTTGGGGTTCCCGATCCCCATGGTGGATGCCATGAGGTTCACAGCAGTACCCCTCTCTCTCTTTCCCAACACAAGTGTACAAGGCTCAGACTCCACGAGGGTGAACAGTTTGCCTCTCACATTCTGTGATCAGAGCATTGCTATGTCTCCGGCCTCTCATGCTTGAAACAGACTTGCTGGTATTTGAGCCCTCAGGACACCCAGTGCCTGCAATAAAATAAAGACCCAGCTTCTCTCTGAGACCCACTGAGCCAAGGACATAGTGTTCTATCTATACAATGAAATGCAGATTTCCCAATAAAAGGCAAAATTCTTGACTTTGGGAGGTTGAATAGGATGAAAAAGAATTCCAGCTGGTTAAAGTTATGGTAGTGAAAAAAGTCTTGTCTGAAACTAATTCTTGTGTCTGAGCCCAAGATGCTGTCATCTTGCCATGGATTGTTAAAATATTCACTCACGGCGTGCTCCAATCCTCAAAGCTGTGCCCTGAAACAGTCTAAATTGGCCAGTAAACACAGTGGTTCAGTCTTGCTGCCTTCTCTTCTGAAATTAAGAATATTTCAGCTGACTACTCCCAGGGCATAATGTACAGGAGACTGTATTTAGTTAAAAACTGGTTGGACACTGTGATTACATGTTAAAACCATGAAAGAAATGTCAAGAATCCTCCTTCCTGCTGCATATTTGAAAGAAGAGAGTCATAAATACAGTCAGCTGTGCCCCGTGGGCCTAATAAGGTGGGCTCTGTAGCGAGGCTACTGGGTTCTCTCCAAGGGACCATCACTTCCAGCTCGGTGACCCTGCCTAAGTCTCCTGCGACCTCTGTCCCCCCACTTCCTCATCTGAAATTTGGAGATACTAACAGAGCTAGTGGAGTGATGGAATTCCAGCTGAGCTATTTCAAATCCTAAAAGATGATGCTGTGAAAGTGCTGCACTCAATATGCCAGCAAATTTGGAAAACTCAGCACTGGCCACAGGACTGGAAAAAGTCGGTTTTCATTCCAATCCCGAAGAAAAGCAATGCCAAGGAATGTTCAAACTACTGCACAGTTGCATTCATCTCACACGCTAGCAAAATAATGCTCAAAATTCTCCAAGCCTGACTTCAATAGTACATGAACCATGAACTTCCAAATGTTCAAGCTGTATTTAGAAAAGGCAGAGGGACCAGAGATCAAATTGCCAACATCTGTTGGATCACAGAAAAAGCAAGAGAGCTCCAGAAAAACATCTACTGCTGCGTTATTGACTATGCCAAAGCCTTTGACTGTGTGGATCACAACAAACTGTGGAAAATTCTTCAAGAGGCAGGAATACCAGATGGTAATACCAGGGAATACCTCCTGAGAAATCTATATGCAGGTCAATAAGCAACAGTTGGAGCCGAACATGGAACAACAGACTGGTTCAAAATTAGGAAAGAAGTACATCAAGGCTGTATATTATCACCCATATTTAACTTATATGTAGAATGCATCATATGAAATGCTGGGTCGGATGAAGCACAAGCTGGAATTAAGATTTCAGGGAGAAATATCAATAACCTCAGATACGCAGATAACACCATCCTTAGGGCAGAAAATGAAGACGAACTAAAGGGTTTCTTGATGCAAGTGAAAGAGGAGAGTGAAAAAGTTGGCTTAAAAGTCAACATTCAAAAAGCTAAGATCATGGCATCCAGTCTCATCACTTCATGGCAAATAGATGGGGAATCAATGGAAACAGTGACAGACTTTATTTTGGGGGGCTCCAAAATCACTGCTGATGGTGAGCATAGCCATGAAATTAAAAGACACTTGCTCCTTTGTAAGAAAATCTATGACCAATCTAGATAACATATTAAAAAGCAGAAATATCACTTTGTCAACAAAGATCCATCTAGTCAATGCTATGGTTTTTCCTGTAGTCATGTATGGATGTGAGTTGGACTATAAGGAAAGCTGAGCGCCGAAGAATTGATGCTTTCCAACTGTGGCATTGGAGAAGATTCTTGAGAGTCTCTTGGACTGCAACGAGATCAAACCAGCCCATCCTAAAGGAAATCAGTCTTGAATATTCACTGAGAGGACTGATGCTGAAGCTGAAACGCCAATACTTTGGATACCTGATGTGAAGAACTGACTCATTGGAAAAAACCCTGATGCTAGGGAAGATTGAAGGCAGGAGCAGAAGGGGATGACAGGGAATGAGATGGTTGGATGACATCACTGACTCGATGGATATGAGTTTGAGCAAGCTCCAGGAGTTGGTGATAGACAGGGAAGCCTGGCGTGTTGCAACCCATGGAGTCGCAAAGAGTGGGACATGACTGAGCGACTGAAATGAACTGAACAGAGCTCACGACATAGGATCATCAGAAGGGGAAAATGAGTATACCCATTTAAAGTGTCACTCTCCAAGGAAGCACTCAAATGTCAGTTCTCACCTCTGGAAGAGAGAAGGGGTGGGTTAGAGCGGATGCTGAAGGGCTTGAATGTCTATCATCGGTATGACAACCTATGTAGAAGGCATTTATTCATGCGCTCTGCCGAAGCTGTCCTCTGGCCACTTCATGTGTTAGGTCATTCAGAACTTACCTCACACCTCTTCGTATGGGTGTCACCCCCCACAACTAGATGGTAAACTCCTGGAGGGCAGGAGCAGTGTCCTAACCTACTGCAGAGTTTGGTCCTCAGTAAGCACTCAGCAAATACCTGATTGACACTGCTAGCTGTTTACATGCAGAACGAACTGGACTCAAAATTAATCATACAAACTCCATTTAAATGGGCTTTTCAAGAAGTGCAGCTAGATCTTGCAGGATCCATTCAAAACCAGAGACAGAGATGGGTCTCTGATTTATCAGACAACAACACTAGAAGATGCCAGCCTTGCACAGGCAGTGTGCTCTCTCACTCACTGTCTGGGTTCTTGTTGCTTTTGGCAGGAGCATCCTCCCCGCCCTGTAGAGCTCCAGGCCCAGAGATCCCATGCAGAATCCAGGCAAGCAGTCTGCGTCTTTCCCCAGGAAGCCTTAGCCCTGTTGGCTCAGCATCAGCCATCTGGACTGGCTCCTGTGCCACCTGGAATATTTAGAGACCAGCTCCAGTTCACAATCCTAGCTTCTTACTCTGACTTCCTGACCACGTGTTCTCAGATTGCCAAGTTGCGCAATTTAAGTTGGAGAAGGCTATTTCTGGAGGCCATTTGTAAATTCAGCAAGCTTCCCTGATGGTCTTTTATATTTCAGAAACTAACTGAATTCTTAAAATACTGAAACCTAATAAAAATTACTAACATGCCATTTATTGAATGAAGCAACAGTTAGAACTGGACATGGAACAAATCAGGAAATCAGGAAAGGAGTACATCAAGGCTGTATATTGTCACCCTGCTTATTTAACTTATATGCAGAGTACCTCATGAGAAGTGCCGGACTGGATGAAACACAAGTTGGGATCAAGATTGCAGGGAGAAATATCAATAACCTCAGATATGCAGATGACACCATCCTTATGGCAGAAAGCAAAGAACTAAAGAGCCTCTTGATGAAAGTGAAAGAGGAGAGTGAAAAAGTTGGCTTAAAGCTCAACATTCAGAAAACTAAGATCATGGCATCCGATCCTATCACTTCATGGCAAATAGATGGGGAAACAATGGAAACAGTGACAGACTTTATTTTGGGGGGCTCCAAAATCACTACAGATGGTGAGCATAGCCATGAAATTAAGAGACACTTGCTCCTTGGAAGAAATGCTATGACCAACCTAGATAGCATATTAAAAAGCAGAGCCATTACTTCGCCAATAAACGTCCGTCTAGTCAAAGCTATGGTTTTTCCAGTGGTCACGTGTGGATGTCAGAGTTGGACTATAAAGAAAGCTGAGTGCCGAAGAATTGATGCTTTTGAACTGTGGTGTTGGAGAAGACTCTTGAGAGTCCCTTGGACTGCAAGGAGATCAAACTAGTCAGTCCTAAAGGAAATCAGTCCTGAATATTCATTGGAAGGACTGATGCTGAAGCTGAAACTCCAATACTTTGGCCACCTGATGCAAAGAGCTGACTCACTTGAAAAGACCCTGATGTTGGGAAAGACTGAAGGCAGGAGGAAAGGGGACAACAGAGGGTGAGGTGGTTGGGTGGCATCACCGACTCGATGAACATGAGTTTGAGTAAGCTCCAGGAGTTGATGATGGGAAGGGAAGACTGGCATGCTGTAGTCCAAGCGGTCACAAAGAGTTGGACACAACTGAGTGACTGAACTGAACTGAAGTATGTGTCAGGTAATGTGCTAGTTGCCTTCAATCCACTGTCTAATTTAATTCAGGGAGGGTGGCATTGTTCTCATTTCACAGATGAGGAAAATGAGGCACAGAAACGAAGTAACTTGCTTGAGCTGCCATGATTAGCGAGCTGCAGAGGCGGGTTGAGTTTTGAGAGAAGGCACTCTGATCCTGACGCTTGGCGACTCTCCCTGCCTCACTTAATCTGTTTCTCTTCTCTAGCGTATGGCTCTTGTTCACATCACCCTTACCACCTAAATTCAGTAGATCGAGACTAATTGGACCTTGCATATTTCACGGGCTTTTATGGACCAGGACTGATGTGACAGGCTTTCAAAACCCTGACACTAAACCAAAAAGGCAGAGTTCAGGTTGGATTTAATAATATCCCCTTCCAGCACTGCTTGCTTCCTCCTCCCTTGTTTATTCCCCCTTCCCTAACTCATCCTCCCTTTTCTAAAAATCTGCCTCCCAATGTACCCAATCAGGTACCCCATAGGTTCCCCAACTCCACCCCAAATAAAACTCACCCCCCCCCTTCCTGACTTCTCTGCTGGAGCTTTACACTGAGCTGCCTGGCACTCAGGTTGAAACCTCAGAGTCATCAGCATGAGAAGGTAACAGCGTAATGGATAAAAATAGAAGCTCTGGGTTCAAATTCTGGATCTAACTGTACCAGCTGCATGACCTGTGAACAAGTTACTTAATGTAATTCTGTCTCAGTTTCTTCATCTGCAAAATGGGGAAAAAACAGTACCTAACAAAAAAAGAAAGTGTTTTGCCTCAAATGCAGCAGGAACAACTGGATATTCATTAATGAAAAAATAATTTTGACCCCTCCCACTTTATAAGATCTGGAGGACGAAATGGCAACTCACTGCAGTATTCTTGCCTGGATAATCCCATGGACAGAGAAGCACGGCAGGCTACAGTCCATGGAGTCACAAAGAGTAGGACACGACTGAGCACACACACACACACACACACACTTCATATGGCACACAAAAATTAATTTAAGATGGATGACAGATCTAAACGTAGAAATTAAAGCTAGAAGCTTTAATTTTCTAGAAGAAAATATAAGAGATGATCTTTGTAATATGGGAGTCAGAAAAGTTTCTTAGGACATGGGAAAAAAACACAACTTTACAAAGAAAATGATAAATTAGATCTCAGAATTTAAAACAGAAAACCCTGTTAAGAAAACGAATAGAGGACTTTCCTAATGGTCCAATGTTTAGGACTCCATGTTCCCAATGCAGGGGCCATGGATTTGATTCCTGCTGAGGGAAAGAAGGTCTTGCACGCCACACAGCACAACCAAAAAAAAAAAAAGGAAAATGAATAGGCAAGCCAAAATTAGGGAAAAGGTTTGCAAATCACATACCTGACAAGTAAGTAGTATTTAGAATAAATAAAGAATTCATAAAACTCAATAATAAAATGACAAAAAACATGATTTTTTAAAATGGACAAAATAGTTGAATAATTTGAATAACACTTCAGAAAGAAAGACATAGAATTGCCAATAAGCACATGAAAAAATTCTTAGTATCATTAACCATTGCTGCTGCTAAGTCGCTTCAGTTGTGTCCGACTCTGTGCGACCCCATAGACGGCAACCCACCAGGCTCCCCCATCCCTGGGATTCTCCAGGCAAGAGTACTAGAGTGGGGTGCCATTGCCTTCTCCAATCATTAACCATTAGGGAAGTGTAAATTACAACCATTTTGGGATACTGCTACATATTCACCAGAATGGCTAAAATATAAAGTCTGATAATGCTGGGGGCTAGAGCTGACAAATAATGATATGCCTCAAAGATTATAACTGGTACATCCCTTTAAAAATGTATCCAATTTATAATACCTTCAATTATTCAATGTTCAACAAATAATGTATTGATTGCCTAGATGTGACAGTCACTATTTAATATTGGATAAAAATCTCTGCCCTCCACAAGCTTACCACCTAGTGGAGAAACAGACAGTATGTGAGACAAGAAAAGAATATATAAACCATGTTGTATATGGGTTAAGTATAAGGAGGAGAAAACAAAGCCAGGAGAGGGGCCATGAAATATCAGGGGTGGGGTTAATATTGTAGATAAGGTGGCGAGGAAGAGGCCTCCTGGAGAAGGTGACTCAAATAAAGTCCTGCTGGAAAGGCCCAGATGGGAAATACCAGGTCCTGATAGCTGTCCCCCTATTAAGCACCCTTCCCATGTCAGCTGCTCACACCCCCATCAGCTAGACAGACCTCGCAACAATCCTCAGGGTCAAGGAGCTTCTCTAAAATGTCAACTCTGGGACTTCCTCAGTGATCCAGTGGTTAAGGCTCTGAGCTTTCACTGCCGAGGGTGTGGGATTGATCTCTGGTCAAGGAACTAATATGCCACGTGGTATAACCAAAATAAAATAAATAAATAAATAAGATGTCAAGTCTCAAACAAGAATTACATGATGCCAAAGTAGGAAGGGCCCGCAGAAGCCATCCAGTCTCACCCCTCACCTTTCAGTGGGGAAACAGAAGCCACGGTGTCCCAGCTGGCCTGGGACTTCACCTGAGATCTGCACACCTGCCCAGTCCTGAGCTCCTATTCTCCACTCAACACTGGAAACCACTTTCCCTTGGCAACCAAGCCCTTTCGCCCTTGGTTGCATCACCCCAGCCACATGCGCCTGATCTCTACATCTGTCACTGACATAGTCCAAGATCAGTCCCCAGGGTGGTAGGTAGGTAGGGCGGGTCCAAGATTAGAAGCAGCACCACCCTGGGACAGTGGCCAGAACTCCCACCAACAGCATTACCACTGTCTATAACACCATCAAGCCCCCTCCACAACACAGTCAGTGATACAGGAAATGGACATTTTCCACTTTTCCTTCTTAACTGCTCTGTGGGTTGAACTGGGTCCTCCAAAAAGTCATGTTGAAATCCTACCCCTGCCCTCCCCATGCACCCTGTGAATACAACCTTATTTGGAAATAGAGTCTTTGCAAGTTATGATGAACTCACATGGAAATAGGGTGGGCCCTAATCAAATGACTGATGTCCTTACAACAAGAGAGAAAATTGGACACATACACAACATAGAGAGACACAGAAGAGATGGCCATACAAAAATGGAGGCAGAGACTGGAGGGAGGCATGCACAAGCCAAGGAATGCCAATGGCTTGCCAGCAAACCATCAGACGCTGAGACAAGGAAGGACGCTTCCTAGAGCCTTCAGAGGGAGCATGGCTCTGCCAACACCTTGATTTCAGGCTTCCAGCCTCTACATCACTTTGTCGACAAAGGTCCATATAGTCAAAGATATGGTTTTTCCAATAGTCATGTACAGATATGAGAGTTGGACCATAAAGAAGGCTGAGTGTTGAAGAATTGATGCTTTCCAACTGTGGTGCTGGAGAAGACTGTTGAGAGTCCCTTGGACTGCAAGGAGATCAAACCAGTCAATCCTAAAGGAAGTCAGTCATGAATAGTCTTTGAAAGGACTGATGCTGAAGGTGAAACTCCAATACTTTGGCCACCTGAAGCGAAGAGCTGACTCACTGGAAAAGACCCTGATGCTCTGAAATATTGAAGGCAGGAGGAGAAGGGGATGACAGAGGATGAGATGGTTGAATGGCATCACTGACTCAATGGACATGAGTCTGAGCAAACTCCAGGAGATAGTGAAGGACAGGGAAGCCTGGCGCACTTGGCTTGGAGTCTACAGGGTCACAAAGAATTGGACACAACTGAGCAACTGAACAACAACAAGCCTCTAGGATGTGAAAGAATAAGTTTCTGTTGTTCTAAGCCACCCATGTGTGATGCATTGTTTACAGCAGCCTTAAGAAACTAGTAACTCCCTCACATATAAAAAGTCTGGAGGCACTCATGGTTCCCATACACGGGCTTTCTCCCTACAATTTCAGGAAAGGCCCTCAGAAGCAGTTCCTGCCTCCCTCAACACCACTCCTCATCCATCCTACCTACCAACAATGTGTATGCTGTCTGCCCAGGGAGCCTGCAGGAAGCGGGTGAGAGGCCAGCCACTCCTAGGGTTTGGGGTACAGTTTGCTGAACACCTTGGTCTATGTCTCGCTGTGGGCACAACCTGTTTTATACAGTTTGGTTCCAAACAGTCTAGAATCTGTTGGCCTTTATTAACAATGACTGATGGTCCCTCTAACAGGCTGAGAGAGAGGTCACAGGGAAGTATCATCCACAGGAGACGGGTCACTCTCATGGGTCCAATAGTGGCCTGTTAATCAGGAAATTGTTCAAGTAATAGGCTCTTGGGTGATAAGGGAAAAAAGCCAAAAAAGAGGATCATACCTTTCAACCTGGTAATGCTGTTCTCGGAATATAATCCAAGGAAATGACACAGAAAAAAAAAAAATCCTTTTGGACAAAGATATTTATAGCAGTGTTACTCAGAATTGTAGACTAAAAACTGGAAAAGTTAATTGCAGAACAGTTTAAAGAGAGTATCATAATAATACCTAACATTTCCTGAGCCCTTACTATATGGCAGGCAACATGCCAAGTGTTTTGGTTGGATTATTTCATTTCACCCTCACAAAAATCTTATGACAAAGCTGTATCATCCTTATTTTAGAGCTAAAGCTATTCAAGGTCACACAACTAGGAAGTGGCAAGTAACCACTATTTTTTGCCCTCTGCTTAAAATAGTGACTTTACTATGGCCATGTGAAACTGGGCAAGTTCTTTTTAACTTCCCTGAGCCTTAGATCCTCAACTATAAAATAGAAATAAGCATAATAAGACTTATTATTAATTAGTCTAATAAATCTAAATAGCCTAATAAGTCTAACATTATTAATAATAAGACATCGTAAGACTGATAAAAATTAAATGCAAACTGTGTGAAACATTAAGTAAACTATAAAACATTATGTAAATGAAAAGTACTTATAGCCACTCAATGATAACTGAATATCTTATGTGGTGGGGGTCCAATTGTAGTCTATTTTGCATGCCGAGTTGAACAGTTAGAATTTTATCTTTCATGCAATAAAGATTAACATTGTTTTTTAACCAGGGATATTACAAGCGTATCTCTGTTTCAATGTTGTCTTAAGGTACAATAATAGAAAATCATCTCAGGATGATAAAGCTGGAACTCTATTTAATTTCCAATCCTCAACAAACTTTATGAGCTCTCATAAAAACCCTGGTTAGATCCCTCCATAGGGCGGGCAGAATGGGCCTGGAAGCAGCAGTTTCCTTAATTCACTGACTTCCTGCAGGAAACACAGGGGCCTCATCCCCCAAGAGCTGGACCCAGGGATCTAGAATGCCAGCAAAGGGAAGCAGAGACCCTGGGGCACACAAAGAGTGGGAATGTCCCAATGGCACTTCGGGGGGACTCTCCTCACTCCTCCCTTAGCCTATGGAGCAGTAAGGATGGTACAAATGTGTTACGCCCCCAGTGAGGGCCCACACATGTATAATGGGGGAGTGGGGGCGGCTATGACTGTACTGGGTCCTAGAGGCCTGGCACTGTCAAATATCAGGCAATTATGTGATTGGTTCCACTAACTAGGGTCTGGCGCAATCCCAGGATCCTGTTCCCATCCCAGTGAACCGGGCTCAATAAGATAAAAGCACCAAACAACCCAAGGCCTCACCCACACCAGGTAGTCAGCACCTCCCTGCCCCAGAAAAAATTCAGAGACTCAGCCCCTTCAGGAAAAAATATCTGAGGTGGGAGAAAGTGACCAATAGCCCCTCTCCACACCCTAGACTTCTAATGGATTTTCCCATCATGTCTGAAACTTGCTTTGCTTTTCTCTATAGACTTGCCCACCACTCCTCACTTAATATCCTTCAGAGTGCCCTCTCATCTCTCAGGAGAGGGTTGACATGTTTAATGTAACCCTAGCAACAATGCTGGGAGGTTGTGAGCATCTTCATTATAGAAATGAGTGAAGGTAAGTTCAGACCAGCTAAATAATTTCCCAGGCTCATCCATCTAGTAAGTTGTTGAGGTGGGATTCAAACCCAGGTCTGCAGAGCTGCAAAGCCCAGACCCTTCCCGTCTAACACACACCCACTGTCCCAGTCAATGAGAAGTAGCTGAGATGGAATCTGTGTACCACCTGTACAAATCTGTCTGGTGCACGGAGTTGCCATGGCACAATGTGGTCAATCACAGCTGCCCAGAGAGACAACAGTCAGCCATGCTCCCGTTCAGTAGGCAGACTGGCCCACCCCTCCTGCTCTGACTCTCCCACACACCTGCAAACCCCTCAGTAAAAGGAGACCAGGGCCCTTGAAAGGAGTTAGTCAAGCCCTTTCAGAACACCAGCACTGGGGCTGGCATCTGGATGCCTGAATTCTTGTGCCAACCACAACTCTCAGGAAAAGGAGAGAGTAATTAGAAAGCAGGTCCCCACACACCAAACTTAAGTCATGTTTCCAAAATAGCCTCTGAAATGAAAGATCAGCCTGTGCCTGCAGGGACGGCACTTGGACCCAACTCCTCCACACAACCCCCATTTCCTCTAGGCCACTGAGAAAACCATAAAGCAAGGTGAGCAGAGGTACCATGGACATATACAGTTCTTCCCACACAGCCACAATATTTACTGACCACCACTTTATGCTTGATGGGAGATAAGAAGTGATATTACTGTGGCCCTGCTCCTGAGAAGCTCCCAGCTCAGTGACAAGCTAAGAAACAAGGACAGCGACAGGTGCAGACCAGATGCTCTAAACTAAGTGGAGTTTATCTTGGGAATGCAAGGCTGGTTCAACATTTAAAAATCAATCAACCAATACAATATTGTAAAGTAATTAACCTCCAATTAAAATAAATAAATTTATATTTTAAAAAAAAGAAAGGAAAAGACAAAAAACAAAAGAAAAAAAATCAATCAATGTAATTCACCACATTAACAGACTATAGCAGGGCTGGGCAAACTATGTCGCACAGGCCAGATCCAGCCTATTGTCTATTTTTGTAAATAAAGTTTTACTGAAACACAGTCATGACCATTCATTAACATTATCTATGGCTGCTTTCATGCTACAAAAAAAAAAAAAAAAAGGAAGAGTTGAATACTTGCGACATAGTATAGCCTGCTAAGTTGAAAATTTTTACTATTGGCTCTTTTCAGAAAAATTTTGTTGACTGTTCCTCGAAATTACTGGGAAGAAAGCCCTTTCACCATAAAATTATAGCAAGTCCTACTCCCTCTACTCTCTGTTCTACAGACCAGGTTGGGAAGCAGATGTGAATGAACATCAGAGTCGCAGACTCTCTGGGCTAGATGGCCAGGCTATTGCCTTCCACAAGGAAAGCAGTCCAAGGTATGACTTCGGCTCCTCCCTCACACCGATCCAACTTTCAGACAGAAGCCCCAGGGCTCTCTGGAGAATCAACTTAGGTAATTAACTTATTCGGCTACATTAGATCTTTGTTGCAGGCTCTCTAGTTGAATACCACACTGTCTTGATTATGAAATATTTCAAAATCATCTTATTGGCTTCTGCATAAAAACCTGTTGGAAGTTTTGTTAGTATTGTATTGAATCTATAGATCCATTCTTCCTTTTCAGAATTGTTTCGACTATTCTAGATACTTTGGAAAAGAACTAAGTTGAAAGAGTCACACTCAGTTCAGTTCAGTTGCTCAGTTGTGTCCGACTTTTTGTGGCCCCGTGGACTACAGCACGCCAGACTTCTGTGTCCATCACCAACTCCTGGAGCTTGCTCAAACTCATATCCATCGAGTCAGTTATCTCATCCAACCATCTCTTCCTCTGTCGGCCCCTTCTCTTCTTGCCTTTGATCTTTCCCACCATCAGAGTCTTTTCCAATGAGTCAATTCCTTGCATCAGGTGGCCAAAGTACTGTAGTTTCAGCTTCAACATCAGTCCTTCCAGTGAACACCCAGGACTGATTTCCTTTAGGATGCACTGGTTTGATCTCCTAGCAGTCCAAGAGACTCTCAAGAGTCTTTTCCAACACCACAGTTCAAAAGCACAAATTCTTTGGCACTCAGCTTTCTTTATAGTCCAACTCTGACATCCACACTGGAAAAACCATAGCCTTGACTAGATGGACCTTTGTCGGCAAAGTAATGTCTGTGCTTTTTAATGTGCTGTCTAAAGTTTGTCATAGCTTTTCTTCCAAGGAGCAAGAGTCTTTTAATTTCATGGCTACAGTCACCATCTGCTGTGATTTTGGAGCCCCCAAAAATAAAGTCTGTCACTGTTTCCATCATTTCCCCATCTATTTGCCATGAAGTGATGGGACCAGATGCCATGATCTTAGTTTTTGGAATGTTGAGTTTTAAGCCAACTTTTTCACTCTTCTCTTTCACTTTCATTAAGAGGCTCTTTAGTTCTTCTTTGCTTTATGCCACAAGGGTGGTGATATCTGAGTATCTGAGGTTATTGATATTTCTCCCAGCAAAACTTAAAACTACAATAATCAAGACAGTGTAGTATTCAACTAGAGTCTGCATGCCGCAACTACTGATCCCACATGCTCTGGAGCCCACAGGCCACAACTAGAGAGCCCACACACCACAACTTCTACACCACAACTAGAGATCCGTGCACCACAGTGAAAAATCCCATATGACTCAACAAAGATCCCCTGTGCCACAACTCAGATTTGACACAGCCAAATTAATTAACTAATTAATTTTTTAAAAGACTGTGCAGTATTGCTGAAAGGACATACACATAAACCAATGGAACAGAATACTCAGAAACAGACCCACACATACATTCTCAATTGATTTCCAACAAGATACAAAGGTAATTCAAGAGGGAAAGGATAATCTTTTAACAACAGTGTTGGAGTAATTGGATGTCTGTATGCAAAAAAGAACCTTTATCTATATCTTACACCATGTGAAAAAAAAAAAAACTCAAAATGGATTAGACCTAAATGTAAAACCTAAAACTATAAACATCTTATTTTTAAAAATTTTTTTATTTTACTTTATTTTACTTTACAATACTGTATTGGTTTTGCCATACATCAACATGCATCTTAAAGAAAGCACTGGAGATACTTTTTTTTCTTTTTTCTTTACCACCTAGCAATCCCTTCCTAGATTTTCATCTCACTTGTGTAAATATCTATGTTGACATAAAAATATGTATACAAATACTCACAGTGAATTATTCATTATCACCCCACACTGGAAACAGCCCAAATATCCCTCAACTGGCAAATAGAGAACACATACAATGACATAACACTCAGCAGCAAAAAGGAATGACCTACTGGTATACCCAACAACATAGATAACTCTCCAAGACATTGCACTAAATGAAAAAAGATAAACTTAAAATGCCACATACCATAAGACATTCTGAGAGAGGTACAGTCATAGATACAGAAATCAGACCAGTGATTACTACTTAAGGTCTTCAGGTGGTAGAAGAGTTGACCAGGAAAGTGCACAAGGCAATATTTATAAGTGAGGGAAACATTCTGTATCTTGATTATGGCAATACTTATATGACTATGTTTGTCAAAATGCAAAGTTGTACACTAAAATAACTGAATTTTACTATATGAAAAAATAGAAAAATTTAGAAAAATCACACTTTGGTTTTTCTAATGTGAAAACAAGTTTTAAAAAAGATTCCATAATGATGCAAAATTGGAAAGAAAAGTTATTGTATAACGAAAACAATGCCTACCACTTGTCAAGCAATGGAATCAAAAGGCAATAGAAACTGCTACATTTATCAAAATAAAGCATAGTTTTCAAAGTTGGTGCTACTAATTCATGTGCAACATGTGATGAGTTGGGTACTAAATAATAATTTTTTCAAAGCTTCCAGTTAACTTTCAGAAAAAGACATTTAACTTTTAGCAATGTTATTTTCTTATAGAAAAACCAGAACTAAAAATATAACCTAAAGGAAATATAGATAAAACCCTGGTATACTTTAATATTCCTCAGAATTATTCTGTTGATCCTAGATGGGCTGAAGATGTCAGCCCACACACAAATTATGGGCACACACAAAATCAGCCAAGTAAAGCAGAAAGTTAATAGTTCTATCTCACATGACCATAAATGTTAAAAAAAAAAAAAAAAAGAACTCCAATAAAGCATTAGAAAATCAAAGCCAAAAGGTGTTTTTAAAAAACTATATATCAAACAAGTGGTGCTGGGAAAACTGGTCAACCACTTGTAAAAGAATGAAACTAGATCACTTTCTAACATCACACAAAAAATAAACTCAAAATGGATTAAAGATCTAAACGTAAGACCAGAAACTATAAAGCTCCTAGAGGAGAACATAGGCAAAACACTTTCCGACATACATCACAGCAGGATCCTCTATGATCCACCTCCCAGAATACTGGAAATAAAAGCAAAAATAAACAAATGGGATCTAATTAAAATTAAAAGCTTCTGCACAACAAAGGAAACTATAAGCAAGGTGAAAAGACAGCCTTCTGAATGGGAGAAAATAATAGTAAATGAAGCAACTGACAAACAACTAATCTCAAAAATATACAAGCAACTTATGCAGCTCAACTCCAGAAAAATAAACGACCCGGTCAAAAAATGGGCCAAAGAACTAAATAGACATTTCTCCAAAGAAGACATACAGATGGCTAACAAACACATGAAAAGACGCTCAACATCACTCATTATCAGAGAAATGCAAATCAAAACCACAATGAGGTACCATTTCACACCAGTCAGAATGGCTGCGATCCAAAAGTCTACAAGCAATAAATGCTGGAGAGGGTGTGGAGAAAAGGGAACCCTCTTACACTGTTGGTGGGAATGCAAACTAGTACAGCCACTTTGGAGAACAGTGTGGAGATTCCTTAAAAAATTGCAAATAGAACTGCCTTATGACCCAGCAATCCCACTGCTGGGCATACACACCGAGGAAACCAGAATTGAAAGAGACACGTGTACCCCAATCTTCATTGCAGCACTGTTTATAATAGCCATGACATGGAAACAACCTAGATGTCCATCAGCAGATGAATGGATAAGAAAGCTGTGGTACATATACACAATGGAGTATTACTCAGCCATTAAAAAGAATACAGTTGAATCAGTTCTAATGAGATGGGCGAAACTGGAGCCGATTATACAGAGTGAAGTAAGCCAGAAAGAAAAACACCAATACAGTATACTAACACATATATATGGAATTTAGAAAGATGGTAATGATGACTCTGTATGCGAGACAGCAAAAGAGACACAGATGTGTAGAGCGGACTTTTGGACTCTGAGGGAGAGGGAGAGGGTGGGATGATTTTGGAAAATGGCATTGAAACATGTATACTATCATGTAAGAAACGAATCGCCAGTCTAGGTTCAATGCAGGATGCAGGATGCTTGGGGCTGATGCATGGGGATGATCCAGAGAGATGATATGGGGTGGGAGGTGGGAGGGGGGTTCATGATTGGGAACTCACATACACCCGTGGCGGATTCATGTCAATGTATGGCAAAACCAAAACAGTACTGTAAAGTAAAATAAAGTAAAAAAAAAAAACAAAAAAAACTATATATCATAACAAAGTGTTTACCAAAGAATTTATCTTAAGAATTCAAGGATGGCTCAACATTAAAAAATCATGAGCACAGATGATCAAAAAGAGCATTTTATCTTGAAGTCTTGTATAACTCTGATAGAAAAACATAATTCAGAAGGATCTGAATACTTTGATTATGATAATACTGAAGGAAGACAGTATGATTAAAACCACATTGAAACTTTGTCTAAAGTTGTATATATTAAAGGAAGTGTTTTTCCCCAAGAACCTAGAAAGTGATGTAAATCTTATAGCCCACGGTAACTTGAAATCAAGAAAATATGAGAATGTTATCTCTTTTCATTATACAACTATTACCTTTTTTTTTTCTCTTCAACTAGCTGAATTGGTTTCTGCTAATTTTGAAGACTCCTTCCTAATACACAAATGAAAGAAATAATTACCTAGTAAAAAAGCATTGAAGATTGATTCTCAATTCTGGCTGACACCGTAAACACCTGGGGAGCTCTGTAAAAACAGAGATTCCCTGACCCCACCCAAGTCTAGGCTAGGGACTGGGAGGCATGGTTTATTTTGCCAACAAGGCTCCCAAAGGAATTTTGTTATTAGTGGGTTCTGAAAGACTGCTTCAGCAATACGTGAACCGTGAACTTCCAGATGTTCAAGCTGGTTTTAGAAAAGGCAGAGGAACCAGAGATCAAATTGCCAACATCCGCTGGATCATCGAAAAAGTAAGAGAGTTCCAGAAAAACATCTATTTCTGCTTTATTGACTATTCCAAAGCCTTTGACTGTGTGGATCATAATAAACTGTGGAAAATTCTGAAAGAGATGGGAATACCAGACCACCTGACCTGCCTCTTGAGAAACCGGTATACAGGTCAGGAAGCAACAGTTAGAACCGGACATGGAACAACAGACTGGTTCCAAATAGGAAAAGAAGTACGTCAAGGCTGTATATTGTCACCTTGCTTATTTAACTTCTATGCAAAGTACATCATGAGAAACCTGGGCTGGAGGAAGCACAAGTTGGAATCAAGATTGCTGGGAGAAATATCAATAACCTCAGACATGCAGATGACACCACCCTTATGGCAGAAAGTGAAGAAGAACTAAAGAACCTCTTGATGAAAGTGAAAAAGGAGAGTGAAAAAGTTGGCTTAAAGCTCAACATTCAGAAAACGAAGATCATGGCATCCGGTCCCATCACTTCATGGGAAATAGATAGGGAAACAATGGAAACAGTGACAGACTTTATTTTGGGGGGCTCCAAAATCACTACAGATTTCATGGTGATTGCAGCCATGAAATTAAAAGACACTTACTCCTTGGAAGGAAAGTTATGACCAACCTAGATAGCATATCCAAAAGCAGAGACATTACTTTGCCAACAAAGGTCTGTCTAGTCAAGACTATGGTTTTTCCAGTGGTCATGTATGGATGTGAGAGTTGGACTATAAAGAAAGCTGAGCACTGAAGAATTGATGCTTTTGAACTGTGGGGTTGGAGAAGACTCTTGAGAGTCCCTTGGACTACAAGGAGATCCAACCAGTCCATCCTAAAGGAGATCAGTTCTGGATGTTCATTGGAAGGACTGATGTTGAAGCTGAAACTCCAATACTTTGGCCACCTGATGCAAAGAGGTGACTCATCTGAAAAGACCTTGATGCTGGGAAAGATTGAGGGCAGGAGGAGAAGGGGACAACAGAGGATGAGATTGTTGGATGGCATCACCGACTAGATGGACATGTGTTTGGGTGGACTCTGGGAGTTGGTGATGGACAGGGAGGCCTGGCGTGCTGTGGTTCATGGGGTCGCAAAGAGTTGGACACGACTGAGCAACTGAACTGAACTGAACTGAAAGACTGCTATTAGGAAATAAAAGCTTTAGGCATGTCTTCCCCTTGAAATTTTTTCAAGGTAGTTGTAGATATAAAAAAATTTAGCATAAATAAAACTAAACATGTAAACTTTTCAAAATAATGTATGACTTGTCAACATCAAAAGAATTTACAGGGACCAATTCAAGGTCCATACAGAAGTTCAAATGAGGAAGAGAACTTGAAGCTGAGGTGAAGCTCAGGAGGTCAAAGGCAGTCTCCATTTGGGGACAGTGTCTGACGTGTATTAGGAACTTAATCATTCCTTGAACAAATATTTAAGGATAGAAGAACTTGTCAATCAAAGAGGAAAGTGAAGAATATTCCAGGAGAGGATAAGCTCACATAGGCAGAGAGAGAGGAAAGTGCACACTGGGTTTAGGGACAATAAGTTAACAAGTTCCACTGCCTTGGAGGTCAGATTACAGAGGCCCTTGCACTTCAGGTTAAGGGTGTCCTGTGAGAAGCAGGGAGCCACAGAGGGTTTCTAAAGGTGGAGTGACACAGCCAGATTGAGCTTTAAGATTAACAAAGCAGTCAAGTGTAAAATGTATTTGTGCCACAGTTAATAGTCCAAGTGTGAGCTAGTGACGGTCTGGTCACGAGCAATAGCAATATGAAAGTAACACCCAGGGATTCTCTCTGCCTGGGATAACCAGGAGAGGGGGGAACCACAGGAGGAAGGGCTGGGCAGTGGTGGCATCTGCAACCAGCTTGTGCCTGAGGTGGCTGCACGGTCACAACAAAAAGCCTGAGCTCCCTAAAACACTTCAGTTGAAATGCTGTGGGGTAAAACCGTCTCATGCCCAGCATGAGGCCCTACTGTGAATGTGAAGACAAGCTTCCGTAGTACTCAGAGGCAAGTCACAGGTACACTGAAATAGCCTGTCGTCTTCTCCTGAACATGTCCACTTCCACAACGTTACCAACCAAGTGATTATGGAAATGTTGACACTAAAACAAAGTTGTGGAATGAGAACTTAACCTGAACGAGGGGGAACAATAGGAACAGGTCCATTTTAGGCATGTTCTCTGAATGGGCTGAGTACTCTACAGGAAACATGCACAGAGTTCAGGAGAAAAATAGAACAGTTATGCCTAACCAGAAAGAAGACATTTTGGAGAAGCGAGGCAAATAGGGGAGTACCTTCTCCTGGAGCAGCAGAGGGGAGATGCCTGAGGATCTTTCTTGAACACTCCAACTCACCCACCAGCCAGGCCTTAAGCACAGACGACCAGGCACCATGGCGTGTCAGATACTGACTGCTTACTGGACTAAGAGCAAGGACGTGGAGATAAACCACGGCCTTTGCCCTCAGGAGCTCGTGGCCTAGTGTGACACCACACCTTATGACTCCATTGCAAGTGAACGTTACCAAGCACTTGCTCATCTGCCCACAGGTTCCTCAGGCAAGCAGAGAAAAGGTCCCCTGTCCAGTAAAATATGTGTTTGCAGAGACATGGACAGCACTGGAGCAGTGCCACACAGCTCCAAACCACAGCCTCTTCCTGGTTTTTCACATAGCCTCCTCCTAGTCCATCCCAGGCAAAGGAGAAGAGTCTTTCCTTCCAGGGTCAGTGGAGACTGGCAAGAGCTTCCATGTTCAGTTCATGGGGTGAAAATTCCTGCGAAGGATGGTGCATTCCAGAGTCAAGGCAGGTCCAGAATACAATGTCAGCCCCAGGTGTCAACTCTGTGTACTGGGTGGGATGGGGGCTGGGATTTCAGGGGTAAGGGAGAGGTGCATGGGCAGACACAGGGTACTCTGGGGCCCTGGCAGCAGGCATATGGCAGTGGTGACAGAGTCAGGCCAGATAAGGAAGGAACCTGCCTCCCAGGGCACTCTCAGACTAAAGGAGACAGCCTTCAAAGACCCTGGGGAACCAGAAGGACAGATGAGAGAACCAATTTGCATCCATTTCTCTGCCTGCAATGTAGAAGACCCAGGTTCGATTCCTGGCTTGGGAAGATCCTCTGGAGAAGGGAATTGCTACCCACTCCAGTGTTTTGGCCTGGAGAATTCCATGGACAGAGGAGCTTGGCAGGCTACAGTCCATGGGGTCACAAAGTCAGGGATGACTGAGCAACTAACACTTTCACTTTCACTCTGGTCAAAGTCAGGCCTTCCCAGCCCATCACCATCCTCCATCAGAGTGAAGAGATAAGAACTCTGGCTGTTTTCAGTTCTGCACCCAACGCCTTGGCCTCCTAGACTAAGGTTTCCAGCTCACTGTGATGCAGCTGGCAGGTGGGCTGACAGAAATGAAGCATGAGGAAAGAACACCAAGCCCTGGGAGCCCAAAAGTCTTTGTGGGATGGGCTTTCACTCTGGCTGTGGATTTGCTTCTTATAATTTTTGACCCAGGATAAAGTGAAAGCAAAATTGTTCCAGGAACATTCTGGGCAGCAGAGGGAAAACTACCCCCAAATAAATCTCAGGACAAGTTGTTCTGCATGGTTGAGAGCTCACCACAGGGCCAAAGGTTCTTCACTAGGTTCTAACAAAGGAGGAGAGGAGAGCTTTTGGAGACAGGAAACAAATATTCCCACCTTCCTCTCTCCAGGCCAGTAACCACCCTCTTTGCTGCTCCCTCAGGAAAAGCTTTGAGGCCTTTCCTCATCCCGTCAGCCTCTGAATTTCTTGCTACTCAAAATTCTTCTAATTGAATCTGAACCACAGAACTAACCCCTCTTTTCTAATTACATACTGCATTCATGTTCGCTGTTTCCCCATAAAACCCAAAGTCCCATGGGCATAGTACCTTCCTTGTATAATCCTCCACAGGGCTAGATGGAGAGGAGGCCTGTCATTCATGCTTGTTGGCTGAGGTATAGGTCATTCCATAGACCTAGGGAACACTATTCAATATACAGAATAATAGCTATTCCTTCTTTTATACCTCTTTATATTCACACATTCACTTCATTTATATAAACACCCTCACTGACGAGGAAACTGCACTCAGCCCACAGATGTTAAATACCATACCCAAGAACAGGCAGCCAGTGAGTGAATAGGATGGCTCTGAGCCCAAGCTTAACTCCAAAGAGTGTACTCTACCCTCATGCTCCTCTCTCTCTGAAGGGGAACTGCTCTGTAGCAGAAATATCACCTCTGAAAACAAAACAGATAAACAGCATCCTCGATGATGAAAGCTCAACTGTGAAGCATTTTGGTTCCTGAAAGATTATGCGAACTAACTCATAGAGTCCTGCATTCACAAATTAGCATCCATCCAATCTGGGGGCCCAGAGTCAGAGGAAGCAGGTGAAAATTAAGCAGCAGATCTGAAAGAAAAAGGAGATCCTTTCCTCGCCCCCTTTATTTTGTTCTCCAGAGGGCTCTGTACTCAGGACCCAAAAGAAGAGGGGAAAGGAGAAAGGGGGACAAAAGCACCAACTGTGGGGGGAGGGGACAGCACTGGGCTATTCGAGAAGCCAGATCTATATGGAAATTCCCACAGCTCCCTTGCAGGGTGTCCCTCACAAGCATTCACCCTCAGACACAAGGGACAGTGAGCAGGAGGACAGTGCGAGCCTCTGGAAGTCCAGCCTTAGCCCCCCAAGCAGCAAACAGGGAGGACTTCCTCGAGGCTCTCCTCCTGCCCCAGCCCGGTTTCACAAGGGCCACGGCCCTGACAAGCAGGAGCCTCTGACACCGCAGGAGGGATACATATGCAGCCGTGGCGACAGTCCCCGAGGTCCACCCACCTTCAGGCTTTAAGAACTACAGGTGCTCACCCTGCTGGCTTAAGACAAATGGAGAAGTGTGAAGCCGGAACTCAACAAAGAGACAAGGGAATCCATCTGCGGAAGGGCCCCGGCGGGCGAGGCGAAAGGCTCACACAGCAGACCCGGCCCCGCACAATCACCTTCCTGTGCTTGCGGAGCAGGAGGCTAAGGCAGCGGAAGGAAGGGGGCCGACGTCACACAGCACAGGAGCCTGTTCCAGTGACATCTGCGCTGCTCTCTGGACTCCTAGCCCCAGGCCACCACTCGTATGCTTTCCATGCAAATGGTCCTACCTCGTGCCCTCTGGGTACACTCCCTGCGGTTCAGAGAAGGACACAATAGTCAGGTTGGGAGAAGATAACATCTTGTATTGGGAAAGTTTACTTTCTAAGGGTTTTTCTCTAAAATTCTCCACAATTACAGAAAGGATAGGACAGGAAGCTTATAAGAATGAACAATTTCCCAATCAGAGAGTGTTGGCTTGAATTGAGGGAACGGCAGTTAGGCTGCCAAGGGGCGCTGGTGTATATTTCCAGAACACCAAGAAGTGTTTTCAGAAAGATACTAAGAGTCCACATGTTCCCTGGGTCTGTGAACCCCTACCGGGGCAGGGCTGCATTCTCAAATTGCCACCTTTTGAATCTCTTAAAAGACTAAGTGCCAATAAATCAACTAGTTCTGTTTCACGGACTCAGATTCATATTTTTTGGGGGGGAGGGGAGGATGTGTGTGAAGCAAGAGGTCAATCTTATAGATACTGAGGCCATGGTGATCCCAAAGCATTCACAATCTATTCCACTGAGGTTGGGGCAGACCACCCTCCCCCTGCTACCATTAAAACCCCTCTCCCGCCTTTGGCTCTGCAAGGGCCTCTCTCCTAACCCGAGCTCCCCCCTCCTCAGTTAGTTAGACACTACACAAAATAAACCAAATACACAAATCCTTTGCCGCCTGGAGCAGTTTTCCAAGCTCATGCCTAGCAATGCCTGAGGACCAGCATCTTTGTGCATCCTGGGTGAGGGACATGAGATATGCACATCCTGGTGAAAAGGCTCTTGTGCAAGTCCCCAGGGTACCCATTACCCAGTCCAGTAGCCAGCATCCAGCCACCCCACCCCTGTCTGCAAGGACCCAGTGCTCAGCCTCCCACCTGCTCTGGCTGAAGGCTCTTAGCCCAGTCAGGATGGAAGACAAAAGCCCACCTCACATTGAGAAGGAACATTCCATACCAGCCCAGGACACCGTGGTGCCAGCAGCGAACCTTCCACATGGCTGCAGTATGCAGGGAAGGGAAAGAGACTAAGACAGGATCACCAAAGAGAAAACGCAAGGGGGTTGAGAATTTAAGACAAAATAAAGAGATGGAGGGGAAGAGGGAAATAAAGTGAGGAGAAAACAAAACTATTTTACTACAACCTGAGATGCCATTTAGGCAACCAGTAAGGTTACCAGAAGCACCTACCATTCCCCCTGTGCTTAGTCACTCAGTCGTGTCTGACTCTCTGTGACCCCATGGACTGTAGCCCACCAGGCCCCTCTCTGTCTGTGGGGATTCTCCAGGCAAGAATACTGGAGTGGGTTGTCATGCCCTCTTCCAGGGGATCTTCCCAACCCAGGGATCTGAACCCAAGTGTCCTGCTTTGCAAGCAGATTCTTTACCCTCTGAGCCACCAGGGAAGCCCTTCCCCCAGAGACTTTGTTGGATCTGTGGATCCCTCACTCTTTAAAGGGTGAGGGGTCCCCTAAACAGTCCTCTCAAACCCACCATTTACAAATAACTTACTGACCAGCTGTGCATTTTGACAAACGACTGCACTAAAACAGGGAGGAACCCACAGCCCCAGGTGGAAAGGGGACACAGCACTAGTCAGGCTGTGGGTGGCAAGTGGGGATTTCACATACTCTGCTCATTGCACTCAGGGAGAGGAGGGATGGTAGAAACCAGTGGCCTGAGGCCTGGTACTATTCCCACTGCCTGGGTGTGCCTTGCAATGGTTATTTTTACCCTTGCTAGGCAGCAAAGGAACTGGGTCTTTCTACTTCAGGTTACTATCTAGAGGATGTGCCCTCCTCACCCCTCAACAACAACAAATGCTTGAAAACCTCTCCCCACCAGCTATCTTCACATCTGCAACACCAGTCCTAGAAGTTCAGTCCTCTGGGTCTTGAGGAGTATAAGCAGCCACAAGTTCCATGGAGTTCTGCCTTAACCACTGACAGCTAACACCTGGGAATTAGTTTAGCCTAAACTTTCCAACCGCAATGATCTGAGAACAAGAGTCTTTCAACCATAAAACTGGTTGAAGACAAGCAGGCAGAGCAGCAGGCGAGGGGCTTGAGTGAGGAGCAGGGAGGGAGAGAAAGACTGCAACGCCTGGCGCCCCAATTTTGTCTGGGACCCCAGAGCTGAACCCATTGCCCTATCTTCCAGGGCTGCATTTAGACAGGGCAGACTTTCACGTGGCACCCCCGCCCCGCAGCTGTCGTTCCCCAGTCATCCTGCAGGGCGCTGGGGAGCTGGGAGAAGAGCCCACCTTTCTTTCTCGCAGGCTAGCGGCGATTTGCACCACTCAAATCAAAGGTATCCCTTCCGGATGACGCCTATAGAGACAACGACGTCATTGTCCCCAGGCACCTCACCTTCCAAAAGAAAACCGAGGCTGCTTGGAAGTGCCGGGTCGCCCCCTTATGGGTCCTCCCGCCCAACTCCTCGCAGCACGCAGGAACCCATCTCCAACAGTGGAGCATGGAGCAAGCTCCCGATACAGGGTCCCGACCCCGCGACCCCCGCCTTCGGGGAGTGACTCCCAGGGGCCGCGCCGGGACAAAAGCGTGGGGCGGGCTCACTCACCCGCGCAGCGAAGGCAGCCCGGGAGCCGAGGCACAGCGCTCGGCAGTTTCGTCCCGCGGGCGCTCAGCGCGGGCTCAGCGCTCAAAGCGCTGCTGGCTGCCAACCCGGCGGCACTGGGAGCAGAAGAGGCGCGTCCGGGTCGGGGCAGGGGTGAGCGGCCCGGCGAGAGCGCCAGCAAGTGGGAGAGCCCCTCAGAGCCCAGCGCTCCGAGTCCCGATCCAAACTGCGGACTCGCACTCACACGCGCTGGTTTGCATGTCATTTGCATAGCGCACTGGGAATGGACCTGCGGTCCTTCAGCCACGCCCACCTGCCCTCCTCCCGGGGTCGCAAGCGGAGAATCCGGAGCGGAACCGGGCGCGGCACGCCGATCCACTTAGCCCTTCCCTCGCCCCGCCCCAACTCCTTCTCGCACAGCGGACTGGTGGCCTTCAGTGTGTTTTCCCCTGGAAGACCACTCGATACACAGAAGACCACACACTGGAAAACTCTGTTGACTTGAAATTAATGGTCTTTTTCTTTGATGTGGCTATCAAAATCAACAACGAATCGAGTAGATTCCCCAAATGAATGCAAGTTTGGTTTTCGGACAAAGTGTCGCGAAAAACGCGCTCCTTTTCAGAAGCGGGCACAACGTGCAATTTTGTTCGGGCTGGATAACGTAGTCCTTAAAAAGGCGGATTCTGGAATTGAGAACTCTACACCTTATTTTCTAGCTGCAAAATTTGGAGCAAGTTACTTACTTTGTTACTCTGTTTTCTTGTCTCTGAAATGGGGACAAAAAATCTGCCTCAGGAATGTAAGGCTTCAGTGAGATAAGCCTGGTCAAGCGCTTAGGATGGCACCTAACAGAGTTACTTTGAAACGTGCAAGTTCCCTGGTGGCTCAGACGGTAAAGCGTCTGCCTGCAATGAGGTAGACCCGAGTCGGGAAGATCCCCTGGAGAAGGAAATGGCAATCCACTCCAGCACTCTTGCCTGGAAAATCCCATGGACGGAGGAGCCTGATAGGCTACAGTCTATGGGGTCGCAAAGAGTCGGACACGACTGAGCGACTTCACTTCTTCATGATCTCTATCTAGGGCCTCCCTGATAGTTCAGTGGGTAAAAAATCTGCCTGCAATGTGGAAGACACAGAAGACACGGGTTCTGGTTTTCATCCCTGGGTCAGGAAGATCTTCTGGAGGAAAAAAAATGGCAAACCACTCCAGTATTCTTGCCTGAAAAATCCCATGGACTGAGGAGCCTGGCAGGCTACATACAGGTACATGGGGTTGCAAAGAGTGTACACAACTGAGCACAGCACAGAGCACAGACATAATCTATATCTACTTAAGGGAGAGGCAACTAGATCATGGTGAGGCAAGGTGAGGAGGGGAAGATGCTATCAAAGGCGGAGAGAGAATGCCCTAAGATTAGAGACAATCTGGAAGGTTCACACCAGGTTTCGCCACCCAACTCTGCTGTGAGGCTAACCAGACCCAGCTCTGTGAAGGCATTTCTGTATCTTCTTTCCCCACAGAAGATCCAAGTTTAAAGACATTTTGAAATGGTATCATGGGATGTTCTGGAGAAATCTTAAAAATGTTCAATTCAGCTACTTATTAAAAAAAAATTAAATGAAAGGAAGTGTGCTGTGGTGGAGAGTCCCAGATTGTGAGACCCGAGTGTTAGACCTGGGTCTGGTGCTAGCTTTGTGGAGCTTGCGGAGTCACTCACTGTCTCTGGGCCTCAGTTTTCTAATCTGTAAAAGCAGGATGCTCCTTAGGATGCTTTTTGGTTTGGGTTTTTTTTCCCAGGCATCATCCTACTCTGAAACGTTAGCTTCAGGGTTCCTCAGATATTTTCCTTTGTCGTGAGTCAAGAATCCCTCATTGATTTAGAGGATACCTTTAAAATTTTTTTTCCTTTTGCCTAATATTTACTTTGCATCTGCCATGAAATATCGTGTAGTGCTTCCTGGTCTCTTCATTTGCACTTTCCTTTTGTTGCATCTATTATCCATTTTATTGTCAGTTCAGTCACTTAGTCATGTCCGACTTTTTGCAACCCCATGAACTGCAGCATGCCAGGCCTCCCTGTCCATCACCAACTCCCGGAGTCCACCCAAACCCACGTCCATCGAGTCGGTGATGTCATCCAGCCATCTCATCCTCTGTCGTCCCCTTCTCCTCCTGCCCCCAATCCCTCCCAGCATCAGGGTCTTTTCAAATGAGTCAGCTCTTCGCATCAGGTGGCCAAAGTATTGGAGTTTCAGCTTCAACATCAGTCCTTCCAATGAACCCAGGACTGATTTCCTTTAGGATGGACTGGTTGGATCTCCTTGCAGCCCAAGGGACTCTCAAGAGTCTTCTCCAACACCACAGTTCAAAAGCATCAGTTCTTCGGTGCTCAGCTTTCTTTATAGTCCAACTCTCTCATCCATACATGACCACTGGAAAAACCATAGCCTTGACTAGACGGACCTTTGTTGACAAAGTAATGTCTCTGCTTTTGAATATGCTGTCTAGGTTGGTCATAACTTTCCTTCCAAGGAGTAAGCATCTTTTAATTTCATGGCTGCATTTTATCATGAAGTGAAGCGAAGTCGCTCAGTCGTGTCCAACTCTTTGCGACCCGTGGACTGTAGCCCACCAAGTTGCTCCGTCCATGGGATTCTCCAGGCAAGAATACTGGAGCGGGTTGCCATTTCCTTCTCCAGGGGATCTTCCCGACCCAGGGATTGAACTCAGGTCTCCCACATTGCAGGCAGATGCTTTAAACTCTGCACCACCAGGGAAGCCCCGCATTTTTTTTTTTTTTTTATAGTTCTGCTCTAATCATTGTCAGCTCTAGTCTTGAATACTATTGGGTTGGCCAAAAAGTTTGTTCAGGTTTTTCCTTAATAGCTTATGGAACAAAGTTTTTGGGCAACCCAATATAATTTTCCTTGTTTAATCTTAGTTCTATAGGTAAATATATATTTAATGCTCATCATTGATTCCTTATGTCTTTCTAATCTTGCCATTTTGGTGTGCAAGTGTTTATTTCTGGATTGTCTCTTCTATTCCATTGGTCTATACGTCTGTTTTTATGTCATCCTACTTTGGTTTGCTTATTGGAATTTTGTATTATGTTTTAGAATCACGAAGTGTGAGACTACTGAAAGGTTGTTCCTGAACCATGAAAGATGCCGGGATTCTTGGCCTCTGGAGGAGAAGAATTCAGTCCGGTGCCAGAGACAAGGCTTGATCACGCAGAGCTTTTGTGTAATAAAGTTTTATTAAAGTATAAAAGAGATAGAGAAAGCTTCTGACATAGACATCAGAAGGGGGACGGAGAGTGCCCCCTCACTAGTGTTAGCAATGAAGTTATATACTTTTAATTAGTTATTACAGTGAATCAAAAGAATGTCTGGAGGTTGTAAAGACCTTACTAGACCCACTCCCATAATTTACATTTTAAGATAACAGGATCAGCCAGAAGGTTTTTTCCAGAAACTGTCCTCAAGCAGGATATATTATTGTTATATAATCCTAAGGAATGTAGAGGGAAAAAAATTTTGTCCTTTCCTCCTCCTTGAGAATTCCAGACCCCTCTCTCCTTGGGGAACCCTGGACTTCTTATCAACCTGCCTAGGAATTGACTCTCTCACTACCAACTTTGATCATGTTTTCTGAGATCATTGTGGTTATTTAGGAGTCCCTAAATGAATTTTAGAGAGTTCTCATATGTATTTTAGGACTTCTTATTCCCTATTTCTGCAAAAAATCATCATTGAGATTTTGAGAGAGATTGCATTGAATCTGTAGATTGCTTTGGTTAATACAGTTTTCTTAACAATATTAAGTCTTCTATTCCACAAACACAAGATGCTTTCTCATTTCTTTTCTTTCTTTTCTCCTATCATTTCTTTTAACAATGTTTTGTAGTTTTTGCTATAAAAATTGTTCACCTTCTTGGTTAAATTTGTTTCTAACTACTTTTTTTTTCTATGCTATTGAAAATGGAATAGTTTTTTTAATTTCCTTTTATGATTGTAAATTGCTAGTATGTAGCAATCCAACTGATTTTTGTTTATTGATTTTTGTATCCTGCCCTATTATGTCAATTTTATTCCACTTCCAAAAATTTATCCTTAGTGTTAAGTCCTGTCATGAAAGGGAATCCTAGCTGGCCAGTTTTTAAGAGTTAATGGGAGCTGGGCTGTACCAGTCCCTATAAACATGGCTAATGACTAGAGATCAAGAGGGTTTGCATGAAATTTCAGGAAATATATCACTGAACCTGAAAAATGCCATGGTCCAAACACACAAACCTGGTTTGTTAAGATTAAATAAATCAGCTTCAGAGAGAAATGTCTGTTTGTTCCCTTAGATGTCCTGAAATAATGCAAGTTAACCCCATTGCCCAAAAGCAAAACACTAGTTGCAGAAAATATCCTTCTGCTTGGTGGGGAGGGGGTGCCTGTTTATTTTTGCTGCTTTTCTAAGAAGTTTAATCTGCAAGTCCCAGCCTCCGTCTGTGCGTGTCCTCTGCACTTCCTTCCTGTCTCCAGATCCCTCCTCTGGCCTGGTCCCCTTCATTGCTGGGCCCTTGTTAGGAAAACCAAAGAAGAAGGAAAGGGAAAAAAGAGAAGGTCATAATTTATTAACCCCTGCAAGTATCAAATAATAAATAGCTCACCTTATTTTATGAATTCATTAAATCCACCTAGATCACTTTTGGTGGATTAAGGTGCTCAAGTCTGGCCAGAGGTGGGACTCACCTGTGAAGCTTTTTAAAAATACTTATGCCTAGTTATACTCACAGAAATTGATTTGGTTGATCTGGAGTGGGGCTTGGGGAATGGTTTTTTTAAAATTCCCCAGTAATTCTTATGTGAGATCAGAGCTGAGAACTGCTTATAGCTAAGATAAAATCCACAGCAGAAAGATCACTTTAGAAATTAACCAACAGTGCTTTTGTTTGGCTAATGATTTCTTTAAAAACAAGTGCCTTGTCCAGAGTCATTGCCATATGAAACTACAGACATGCTGAACTCCAGAATGTGTTTGTTCCTGTAAATATTTACTATAAATTGCTTTTCTGTTCTTTAAAACCTATTTTGTCATGCACTGTCATTTTATCATTGAAAAATCGTATATTTGGGGGAAAACATTTGACTACAAAGCCATCAGTGAAGATATAATTTCAAATTCAAGAAAAAATGTTTAAATCAAAATTTTAATCATTAAAGTCACATATTATAATAGCTAAAAAAAGAAAGGAAGAAAAGAACCCTACAGAAGGTAGAAAATAAAAAGTATCTGTCATCTCCCCCACAGTTGCACCCTGCAATCCCACAAGCATCCTCTATTGAGAATTTCTTGGGCATCTTTTAGGAAAGGGTATTTTATTGTATCACTTATTATAATAATAATTCTAAAATTTAATTCAAAATGTTATTTTAAAGTTCTTATGATTATTATAGTGTTAGAATCAATTTTAAGATGTAAACAAATGATTTCAAGCTGCAGAATCCCCAGATTCCAAGGAGGTGACAGGGAACTCAGAAGGGACTGGGGTCAGGTTCCACTTTTATATAGTTTGAAAGAATTACAACAACTCTTTTAATGAACAGATAAATAAGAACTCAAGTGATCACATTCTGTTATTTCACATTCTATCATTCTTCCTCATATTCTACTACTAATAACCTATCGGGTCTCTATTTGCTCCCCCTCCTCCACAAACACATTGTAGAGGTTATCTTAGAAACCATAGAGGGAAGCACTATAAAAAGCCAGTACAGCAAAGACCACCTTCAAGGAGAAAACGAACACATGAAAATCACAGCTGAGAAAACTATACTGGAAAGCAAATTTTGAGATGTTTATGGCAACCCACTCCAGTACTCTTGCCTGGAAAATCCCATGGATGGAGAAGCCTGGTAGGCTGCAGTCTGATATAGCCTGCACACTGATAAAGCCACGAGGTCTCTACTCCAAAATCTTGTTTAAATTTTATGTCATGGAATCATGGAATGTTAGAGCAGGAAGAGGCTTCAGAGTCATCGGTCCAAGCTCTTTATTTATAGATGAGGAAGAGAGCACCCAGAGGTCAGGGCAAATTAGAGACAAAGACCCAGGCATACAACCACCAGCCCAACTCCCAACCCGACTTGTGGATCCCAAATACTCCAGTCCTCAGAGGCTGATACAGCTCTCTTTAAACACTTCCCATTCTGAGCAACTAAAACCATACCTGGCTCGTGGTAAAGTGCTCAATTAATAACCTCAGATATGCAGATGACACCACCCTTATGGCAGAAAGTGAAGCGGAACTAAGGAGCCTCTTGATGAAAGTGAAAGTGGAGAGTGAAAAAGTTGGCTTAAAGCTCAACACTCAGAAAACGAAGATCATGGCATCTGGTCCCATCACTTCATGGGAAATAGATGGGGAAATAGAAACAGTGTCAGACTTTATTTTTGGGGGCTCCAAAAACTGCAGATGGTGACTGCAGCCATGAAATTAAAAGACGCTTACTCCTTGGAAGAAAAGTTATGACCAACTTAGATAGCATATTCAAAAGCAGAGACATTACTTTGTCAACAAAGGTCTGTCTAGTCAAGGCTATGGTTTTTCCTGTGGTCATGTATGGATGTGAGAGTTGGACTGTGAAGAAGGCTGAGTGCCGAAGAATTGATGCGTTTGAACTGTGGTATTGGAGAAGACTCTTGAGAGTCCCTTGGACTGCAAGGAGATCCAACCAGTCCATTCTGAAGGAGATCAGCCCTGGGATTTCTTTGGAAGGAATGATGCTAAAGCTGAAACTCCAGTACTCTGGCCAACTCATGCAAAGAGTTGACTCACTGGAAAAGACTCTGATGCTGGGAGGGATTGGGGGCAAGAGGAGAAGGGTTCGACAGAGGATGAGATGGCTGGATGGCATCCCTGACTTGATGGACGTGAATCCGAGTGAACTCCGGGAGATGGTGATGGACAGGGAGGCCTGGTGTGCTGCGATTCATGGGGTCGCAAAGAGTCAGACATGACTGAGCGACTGAACAGAACAGAAAATGGATCAAATCCAAAATTCAAAATCTACTTTATATAAAAGCAGAACATTATTTTAGTGATATAAGAGATTAAAACTTAGAAAATTCATAGACTGAACAAATAATCTCTCCTTATTGGGCACTTACCAGGAGCTGGGACTGAGGATGTGTTTTTAACAAATTAGACATGGGAAATAGGGAACACGGGGTACAATATATAAACCATAGAATTTCAGATCGCAAAGGGCCTTAAGGGGCATCTAAATTATTTTGTTATAAGAAATCTGAGAGTCAGGGAGGTTTGGTGGTTTGTTGAAAGTTTTAAGGCAGCTTCATAGGAACCAGATGGAGAAGGCAATGGCACCCCACTCCAGTACTCTTGCCTGGAAAATCCCATGGACGGAGGAGCCTGGTAGGCTGCAGTCCATGGGGTCGCTGAGGGTCGGACACGACTGAGTGACTTCACTTTCACTTTTCACTTTCATGCATTGGAGAAGGAAATGGCAACCCACTCCAGTGTTCTTGCCTGGAGAATCCCAGGGACAGGGTAGCCTGGTGGGCTGCTGTCTGTGGAGTCGCACAGAGTTGGACACGACTGAAGCGACTTAGCAGCAGCAGCATATGTAAAACCCTTGATTTACAAATTCAGTAAACTCAATTTTCTGCAATAATAAGAATCTACAACCAGATACCATCTATTAAAAATCCTTTGTTTTGTAGAAGTAGAAATGGAGGTTCTAAGTCATACATTTCTACCTCAAATTCTTCTGTGAAAGGACAATACTATAACGATAAGATCTTCTGAGTCAGCCAGTTGGTTTGCATGGAAGCTATGTCATTAACTAGTTGTGTGACCTTGGACAAGAAACACATACTTCTGGGCCTTAAGTTCCTAGTTGTTAAAAACGAGATACAAACGAAATACTCAGTCTACTTCATGGTGATGTTTTGAAAATTGAATGAGAAGATGTACTGCAAAGCATATTAACTCTGGACTCCAGTGGGCTAAAATTCTATCTATTATTTCTGCATACACAAAGTGAATGAATGAGTACCTTTATTGTAATTGTTTACCTGGGGAAATAAACAACCAAAAGGTATTCATTGCAAAAACAAAACAAACTATATCATAACAGCAAATGGAATTTTGAACAAAAAAAAATACAAAACAGAAGCAAAACTTTTCTGGGAAATTTTTAGATTGTCCTAAATTTAGAATTAAATCTAGATTATCCCAGCATGTTTTATAATGGTCTTCTACATGTCCATGTATCCACTGGAAAAACTGGCTAAGTCAAGAGCCCTCACATGAGGGCTGATATTAGGAGGCTGGCTAAAACAGCAACACTGTAGACTCCTCTTCCTTGTAGGTCTTCCAGGGCTCATCTGGTCCCTGCCCCAACCTCTCAGCAAGACCTTACCTAAACAGTCTTAAGTTAAGTGAGTTAAGTGAAGTCGCTCAGTCATGTCCAACTCTTTGCGACCCCATGGACTGTAGCCTACCAGGCTCCTCTGTCCATGGGATTTTCCAGGCAACAGTACTGGAGTGGATTGCCATTTCCTTCTCCAGGGGACCTTCCCAACCCAGGGATCGAACCCAGGTCTCCCACATTGTAGACAGATGCTTAACCGTCTTAGAGAGATGTATATCCACCCTTCCTTCCTGATAATATAAGGAGGAGCTTTCACATCAATTACAAGTTCCAGTGACTGAACAGTCTGTCTAAAAAGTTCTTTCTTATGCCTATAAAATCTTCATGTTGCTAATAAAAATCCAGTCAAATCATGTTAGTGACAAAAATGCTAAATACTTATAAATAAATTTAACAAGACAGACTTAGGATTTATATTGAAACAAACTAAGGGGAAAAAAACTATTAAAAGACACAAAATAGGATTTTAATAAATTGAAATCCTAAAAGGAAAAACAATAAAAAAAAAAACCTGTTAATTCTAGGAATTTTAATATATAAATTTAATGTAGTTCTGATTAGAATTCCAACAAGGTTTTCTTGGAATTAGATAAGATGATTCTAAAATTCAGTAGCAAAAGAATGCCAAAGAATAGCTAATACAACTATAAAATATAAGAAAATGAAGAGTGGGTACATATGGAACTTACTAAGATATCAGCTGTACTGTAAAGTTTATGTATTCAAATCGATATGCCATTAGTAAGGGTATATAAAAATGCATTTGTGGAATAGAATAAATAATTGATCATTATTACAGTGGCTAATAGAAATGTTTATGTGCTAAAATGGTAGTTCAGTGGGAAAAAGATAAACCCTCTTTATAAAAAAAAAATGCAGGCATAACTGGTTACTCATATGAAAGAAAATAAAAATGGACTACTATCTTACACTAAAATCAAAAGCAAATTGCAAACAAATTATTTCAGTATAAAAGAAAAATAATTTTTAAACTTGAAGAAAACTATCTGTGAGATTATATATACAATCAATGATCTGGGAAGATTTTCCTTACCAAGAACTAAGAAACTATAAAATAAAGCCAAGCATATTTGACCACATACAAATAATTCCTTTTTTGTTATTTGGCAAAAGGTACTAAGACAAAGTTAGTAGCAATCAATATGTCTGGGAAATGTTTGTGCTACTATATTCTTCATTATTACTTCATCGCTTCACTAAGACAAAGTTAATAGCAATCAATATGTATGGGAAAATGTCTGAGCTACTATATTCTCACTAAGGATTACTTTCTATACAAAGCACCCTTTAAAACTGATAAGACAAAACCAACAATGGGAATAGAAAATTGTGCAAAGTATACAAATAAAAAATTCTCTAGTGAGTAAAGCCAAAAGGCCCAACAAACATAAGAACATGGTCAAACTCACTAGAGATCAGAGAAATAAAAATGAAAGTAATGTAAAATTGCTTGACACCTATCACAGTGGCAAGAACAAACACAACCATAGCAAAGCTTCCACTGATCAAAGGTGGAGCAATTTAAAAGCATCTGGAAGAGTCACAGCTACAGTGGATTGAAACACATCAAGTAAATTTAATCCATGAATTCACTGCTAAGTCACTTCAGTCGTGTCCGACTCTGTGTGACCCCATAGACGGCAGCCCACCAGGCTCCCCTGTCCCTGGGATTCTCCAAGCAAGAACACTGAAGTGGGCTGCCATTTCCTTCTCCAATGCATGAAAGTGAAAAGTGAAAGTGAAGTCGCTCAGTCGTATCCAACTCTTCATGACCCCATGGACTGCAGCCTACTAGGCTCCTCCGTTCACGGAATTTTCCAGGCAAGAGTACTGGAGTTGGGGTGCCATTGCCTTCTCCAATGAATTCACAGTGATGCTAAAAAAATAAGTTACCACTGAAGGATACTAGGGAACCAATTCATTATTTTGAAAACTGGTAAAAAAAAAACTGGAAACAAGCATTTTTCTTATGTAAATGAACTCAGGTAATCAAATAGCAGAGTGGAGGACATTTTTCTTTACAGATGTATTCTATGTCACAGATGAAAAAGGATAGCTAGTGTTGTAATCCTAGTGGATCTGGACACTGACCACGAGTGATTTGCTAACATCACAAAGGAGAGATAACCAGATATTATGTGAGTCCCAGTGGAGAAATAGACACCATCTGAATTATTGTTGTCATAAAAGTCAAACTCGAGTCTGACCAAGCCTCTAGATTTCACTACCAATTCACAGGAAATAACTAGGACAACATTCCACTACAACAAAGGGATGCAATCTGAAAAATTCAGACTGCAAGAGACTTCATGGGATTGTAACCTGGTTCTTTTAACAAATAATTTGTGAGGCATAAAAAAATGGAGGGAGAGGCTATAAGTTAAAAGACACAAAACACTTTAATTTGTTGCAATCTGTTTGAATCTTACTTGCATGCTAAGTCGCTTCAATTGTGTCCAACTCTGTGTGATTGTATAGACTGTAGATCGCCAGGCTCCTCTGTCCATGGGATTCTCCAGAATACTGGAGTGGCTTGCATTTCCAACTCTAGGGGATCTTCCCAACTGAAGGATCAAACCCGCGTCTATTAACTTTCCTGCACTGGCAGCTGGGTTCTTTACCACTAGCACTACCTGGGAAGCCCATTTGAATCTTTACTCAAACAAAATGTAAGCACTGGTTGACTATTTCATGAATAATTATTGTTAATATCTTAGATATTGTAATAATATTGTGTGTTTTTATCTTTTAGACATACACTTATCTTTATAAATGAAATAATATGGTATCTGAAATTTGTTCTAAAATAATATAAAACATGGGAAGTAGATGTGATGGAGTCAGCCATGCATGATGGTGGTTGAGGCTTCCAGATAGGAACATGACAATTCATTACACACTCTGCCTACTTTTGTGCATGTTTGAAATTCTCCACAATAAGCAAACACACAGATACACACCAAACACCAAACCATCATTCCTATTGCTGATTGTGTGGCATGAATGAAGGTAATTCTCACACACTGCAGGCAGAAATGTAAAGTGTTACAATTTTTTCAGAAGGCAATTTAGCAAGGTCTATTTTTTAAAATACATATATACTTTGTTCCAAAAATTCTACTCCTGGGACCCTATTCCTTAGGAATATAAGTAGGAACCCATGAGGCCGCATTACAGATATGTTTACTGTGAAACTGTTTGTAGGGGAACCCAATCTACAGCAATCTACAGTATACAGCACATTGGGTAGACTGGTCCACTCTCCCTCTAGTTAACCTTTTTCTTGTGTGTCTACTTGCAGAGTCTGAAAAATTAAAGACATAATTCCCAGACTCCCTTGAAGCTAGTGTTCTAGACTGTGATTTAATTTCACCAGTCAGATGCACAAGTGTAGCTCTGACACACATGATATGAGTCTCGAGTCAATAGTTCTGATAGTAGCTTTCTGAATCCCCAGGTTGTAGCTAAGGTGGCATGACTCTGGAACAAGCAGCTGGGACATCAACTTCCTGACTGTGATGGATGTTGCACTTCTCTTGGGTGGCAGGTTCCATGGGACTGCTGTGGGAGTCATCACTGGAGGCCCAGCCCAGAATCTGGTATTTGGGCCTCTAAGGATTTTGGGACTAGATCTGATAGATAGAGTGCCTGATGAACTATGGAATGAGGTTCGTGACATTGTACAGGAGACAGGGATGAAGACTATCCCCATGGAAAAGAAATGCAAAAAAGCAAAATGGCTGTCTGGGGAGGCCTTACAAATAGCTATGAAAAGAAGTGGAGCAAAAAGCAAAGGAGAAGAGGAAAGATATAAGCATCTGAATGCAGAGTTCCAAAGAATAGCAAGGAGAGATAAGAAAGCCTTCCTCAGAGATCAATGCAAAGAAATAGAGGAAAACAACAGAATGGGAAAGACTATAGATCTCTTCAAGAAAATTAGAGATACCAGGGAACATTTCATGCAAAGATGGGCTCGATAAAGGACAGAAATGGTATGGACCTAACAGAAGCAGAAGATATTAAGAAGAGGTGGCAAGAATACACAGAAGAACTGTACAAAAAAGAGCTTCATGACCCAGATAATTACGATGGTGTGATCAGTCACCTAGAGCCAGACATCCTGGAATGTGAAGTCAAATGGGCCTTAGAAAGCATCACTACGAACAAAACTAGTGGAGGTGATGGAATTCCAGTTGAACTATTTCAAATCCTGAAAGATGATGCTGTGAAAGTGCTGCACTCAATAAGCCAGCAAATTTGGAAAACTCATCAGAGGCCACAGGACTGGAAAAGGTCCGTTTTCATTCCAATCCCAAAGAAAGGCAATGCCAAAGAATGCTCAGACTACTGTACAGTTGCACTCATTTCACATGCTAGTAAAGTAATGCTCAAAATTCTCCAAGCCAGGCTTCAGCAATATGTGAACCGTGAACTTCCAGATGTTCAAGCTGGTTTTAGAAAAGGCAGAGGAACCAGAGATCAAATTGCCAACATCCACTGGATCATTGAAAAAGCAAGAAAGTTCCAGAAAAACATCTATTTCTGCTTTATTGACTATGTCAAAGCCTTTGCCTGTGTGGATCACAATAAACTGTGGAAGATTCTGAAAGAGATGGGAATACCAGACCACCTGACCTGCCTCTTGAGAAACCTGTATGCAGGTCAAGAAGCAACAGTTAGAACTGGACATGGAACAACAGACTGGTTCCAAATAGGAAAAGGAGTAAGTCAAGGCTGTATATTGTTACCCTGCTTATTTAATTTATATTCAGAGTACATCATGAGAAATGCTGGGCTGGAAGAAGCACAAGCTGGAATCAAGATTGCCGGGAGAATTATCAATAACCTCAGATATGCAGATGACACCACCCTTATGGCAGAAAGTGAAGAGAAACTAAAAAGCCTCTTGATGAAAGTGAAAGTGGAGAGTGAAAAAGTTGGCTTAAAGCTCAACATTCAGAAAACGAAGATCATGGCATCTGGTCCCATCACTTCATGGGAAATAGATAGGGAAACAGTGGAAACAGTGTCAGACTTTATTTTTCTGGGCTCCAAAATCACTGCAGATGGTGATTACAGCCATGAAATTAAAAGACGCTTGCTCCTTGGAAGGAAAGTTATGACCAACCTAAACAGCATATTCAAAAGCAGAGACATTACTGTCAATAAATGTCCGTCTAGTCAAGGATATGGTTTTTCCAGTGATCATGTATGGATGTGAGAGTTGGACTGTGAAGAAGGCTGAGCACCGAAGAATTGGTGCTTTTGAACTGTGGTGTTGGAGAAGACTCTTGAGAATCCCTTGGACTGCAAGGAGATTCAACCAGTCCATTCTAAAGGAGATCAGCCCTGGGATTTCTTTGGAAGGAATGATGCTAAAGCTGAAACTCCAGTACTTTGGTCACCTCATGCGAAGAGTTGACTCATTGGAAGACTCTGATGCTGGGAGGGATTGGGGGCAGGAGGAGAAGGGGATGATGGAGGATGAGATGGCTGGATGGCATCACTGACTCGATGGACATGAGTTTGAGTGAACTCTGGGGGTTGGTAATGGACAGGGAGGCTTGGCATGCTGTGATTCATGGGGTCGCAGAGAGTCGGACATAACTGAGCAACTGAACTGAACTGAAGGATTTGGGCTTCCACAGTGGCTCCAGACAGTAAAGAATCCATCTGCAATGCAGGAGACCCAAGTTCAATCCCTGGGTCAGGAAGATCTCCTGGAGAATGGAATGGCTACCCATTCCAGTATTCTTGCCTGCAGAATCGGATGAACAGAGGAGCCTGGAGCACTACAGTCCTTAGAGTTGTAAAGAGATGGACATGACTGAGCGACTAACACTTTGACAAGGATTTGGTTAAGTCCCAAATTACCTGTATTAAATCACTTTCCATTTAAAATAATTAGTTCCTGCTAGATACAACTGATCCAAATTATTGAATAAGTTATAGTATTACATCTCCAGGTCATGGAATATTAAAAGAATAAATTAGATCCATATAAATGACTTAGTAGAATCTATAGTAGTAGCATATAGATTTTCATAGTGTTCTTCTAAGTGTGAGAAAATGAAAGTACAAATGAGTATAATACGACCCATTTTTTTCAAAACAATGATCAACTCCCTGAAATCTCTATAAATATTAATACAAGGATCTATGTAGGATTTCACAACCATGGAGCAAATATTGGTTATGAATATAGGTAACAGGTGTATGGCTAGGGAATAAGAAAGGGGTTAATATGGGGAGAGGAGGTAGAGAATAAATGTTCAAAAAAGAGCAAGCATGACAGGATCCTATGTATGTAAATGTATTGGGGTATGTATATTGCATGCATAAAGAATGCTTGAAAGGATAACCAACAATGTAACCTCAGTATGATGGGTGGGATTTACTTTCTTCTTTATATAATAATCAAATATTTCCAATGAGCACTTTTTATATGATCAGGAAAAAAACTGTATTTTCATTGTAGAAAAAAGCAAAAGAAAAAATGACTGACAATAGTAACAAAAGCTATAAGGCACCCAGGACTTAATCCCACAAAAGTTTAACAAGATCTTTAGGGAGAAAATAAATGGAGCTTTATACAATTCTAATGTGTTAGAGATCTCAATATAATAACAATGGCAATTCTCTAAATCAACCTATAAATTCAAAACAATTCACCTAAAACTCAAGAGGATTTTTCATAGAACTTGATAAACTGATCCTTGAGTTCACATAGGAGAGTAAAAGGCCTGGAATAGCGAAGACAATTTACAAAATGAATAAAAGAAAGGATCACCATATCAGATACCAAGATGTTATGGTAAATCAAGTATATTCCAATAACATTTTTTAAAAGGTGTTATGAATTTGCAATAATTAAAACAGTGTGGATTGCACAGAGGCAGATAATACATAAATGAAACAGACTAGAGACAGAAGCAATATACCCACATATATTGTGGAACTGGTGAGTGACAGAGGTGACATTATACATTAGTAGGGAGGACAAGATAGCACCCAAACAGGAGTTTCTGGCCTCCTTTCAGAATCCACCCTAGAACTGCTACAGAAATCACTGGTAGGTCAATGAATAACAATGTAATATAAAAACAAGAAATGTTCAGAAAGATAGGAAGTGGCTGTGTTTCAAATGCATATGGGAACTAGCAGTCTAGAATAGAAGATGGCAGGTGGAGGATGGGGTGTAGAAGTAGTCTCATTATATATTCTTGCCCCCACCACACTGTTCTGAGCAAGTCACTGCTCACCTCATCACTTCTGTGGGGCAGAGGAAGAGTAATGCCAGCACAGTGTCATTGGATGTACATACAACATATGGCAGAGCTAGAATCTGGCTGGTGGGGAGCAGCTAACAACAGGTGCAGATCAGTGTCTTAACTCTGAGCAGCCCTAATTCTTATTCTAATCCCAAGGAGGAAGCTTTTGTAAAAGAGCAGAGCTGAGAGAGGAAATACAGAACAAGTCAGCTAACGTGGGTAGGTAAGTAGGGAGTGATCAAGTCCAGACTGAAGCAACAGAACTCATCAGTGCAGGGAATATTTCCTACTGCTATACTACTCCATGACACCAGACATCATCTATGAACCAATGAGGGTCTAAGGCTGGGTTTCAGTCTCCTCAGCCAGGTACACATGACCTGTCCAGATAGCTGATATTCCCAAGGTAATATGGGCTTACAGGGGGAAAGAGTGAGACAATGTGCATATGCCTGACAGTCCATGCTAAAGGAAATAACCAATGGACCAGATAGACAAGAACGTAAAATACACATAATAAATATGGTTAACAAGATAAGAGTTTTGGAAATATGAAGCAGAGATAAACAATTATATAGAACTATGTTACTAATGTAACAGTTCAAGTTAAGAATCTAATAATTTATCAGCGTGCATGTGTGCCCAGTCACTTCAGTTGTGTCCATCTCTTTGTGACCCTATGGACTAAAGCTCACCAGGCTCCTCTGTCCATGGGATTCTCCAGGCAGGAACATTGGAGTGAGTTGCCATGCCCTCCTCCAGAGGATCTTCCCAACCCAGGGATTGAGCCTATGTCTCCTGTCTCCTCCATTGGCAGGCAGATGCTTTAAAACTGAGCCACCAGGGAAGTCCAGTTTATCAGCAGAAAGGGATAACTGAGAAACAAATTGTAATATCAGGTCAAGAAACCTTCCCTGGGAGAGTTAAGAGTAGGCAGAAATGTTCAAAGTAAGAAAAAAGTTAAGTGACAGGTAGCTTTGGAGTAAAAGTTTAACATGAATCAAAGTAGAGAGAAAAACAAATTACAAGGAAACCTTTGAAGAAATAATGACTGATAATTTTCCAGAATTAGAAAAAAGATGTAAGATCACTGTTTTAAAGAGCTCATAGAGCACTAACAAGAGACATTAAGAACAGAAACAAGACACTGTAATATTCACTAGAGTGAAATTTAAGATCAAAGCCAGAGAAAACTCTAAAGGCTCCCAGAGAGAAAACTGTTACCACCTTGAAAGTAACAAGGACCTGCTCCATGATGGTCTTCTTCATAGCCTCTGGGAGCCAGAAGGCAGTGGTGTGCTGTGCAAAAGCACTGAAGGAAAGCAAGTTCAAGTCTAGGGTTTCATATCAAAACTGCTATATCTTAAATTTGATTTTCCCTCAAAACTTATTTGATTTAAAAGATTTTGATTCCCTCTTACTTTCAACTTCGCCTTCATTTCTGAGAGGGCCTAACTTTCTCCTTCCATCTCTTGCCTGAACTCTGTCGGCTCCTGCTTCACTTCCTTCTGCTGCCTCATCACCTTGTCCCTAAGTATTTTCTTCCCTGTTCGATGCTCTTGATTTGAATAAACAGTTGTTAAAATCAGTTTCAAAAGTTCATGGTCAAATATTTAGTCAACACTTCTATCTCCTAGTTTTCCCCACAAATGGCATTTGTACTCCTTTTGTCAGTTTTGGTTTCTACAAAGAGGGAAAAGACAACCTTACAATTCCATCCTCACACTGAAATCCAATGGAAACTACTGTTTAAATGCGATGGTAAAATAAAAATATTCAAGTCCTCAGAGAGTCACAACACAAAAATGCTCTCTGAAAGTGTTCTCATCTGGAAGAAAGTATATATAGAGGGTACTGAGAGATGAGTATTAGAGGAAAAGAGCAAGAACAGTAATCCCACAGTAAAATCCTATGTGACCCCAACATGGTGTGAATGCCCATCAGGGCTGTGTGTCTAGTTCTATTGGTGTTCCAGACCTCCTCCTTGGAAGCCATGGCATTTTGAGTTGGAAAGAGTCTCTGAGATCATATCTCCTCATTTGGCAGGTCCTGGGGCTCTAGGTCTTCAGAGGCACACTTTTATCTTTTCCTTAAATGCTCAGTGTGGCACACACCAGAGAGCTAATAAATTACTGGTTGAAGGTCACACAGACCATGAAGACAGACTCACTTGGTCACCTGACTCCCTATCCAGGGCTCATTCTCTTCTAATGCACCATCATTAAAATGAACTATCCCATAGACCACTGAACATTGAACATATCCCATAGAACATTGCCTGTCATATTCATCAATGAGACATCATGACCTTTTCTCAAACTTTAGCCAAGAATACAAAACTAAAATTTAAATTCTCAGGCTCTTTCTGGATAAGTTAGGGGAGATGCTTTATGTTAGTCTTCCATTAATACAGAAATCTAACCACATGGGCTTTTAGACCAGTTGGGAAAGGAGTGGAGGCAAGGGGTGGGGGTAGGGAGAGGTGATGACAAGTGCTCTAAGCCTCCAGTGAAAAAAGTGATCATAGCTTTGTGGCAGGGGAAAGGTGGGGTGGTGGCATGGGTCACTGTTCTAAATGGTGAGGACCTACTTACTCAAATATTTATTGGCTTGTTCTACTTTGTGTCTCATCTTACATCAATCTATCTCCCTATTCTAAAACAACAAGTCTGACAGTACTGACCTAAAAAAAAAACATTAATTTTCTTTCCATCCATTGAGGCTCTGGATTTAAAATTTTATTTTTCATTTACTCCTTTCTTCTTGCCAACCACAAACTACTACCCTCCAAAAGGGTCTGTTCTGCTTGCTTTGGAACTGCCAACTTTTAAAATACTTGATTATGATCTCCAACCCCATTCTGGGCCTGGAGCTCAGCTCACAGCCAAGTAAAGAATAATCTGGAAAGGATGGTGGGATGAAAATATGTACCTTGGCTGTGTGCTCCCTACTGAGCAGTGGACAACATTTCTATTTTAGATTTGAATAATTGTGTAAGTCTCTGGCTCAAAAGGGGACCAGGTTTTCCTCCTTGATAGCTTTTGATACTTCTACATGTCTTCTTGCGATCTCCATGGAAAATGAGCTCTCTTTCTCTTCAGCTGAGAAGAAGATAGTGCTGGAGTCCTGATAATGTCCAAACTCACTGTGAATGCCAGTGCTGTTGAGAGAAAACCTAATGAAACTTCTTCCATCTATTTTAAAAACAAGTTTAAATAATGACCTTTGATGGAAATGGCCAAGTGATAGGTGGGAAAATTGTTTCACTAGCATTATGCTTCATGTTAAACAGACTTTAAGAACATTGTGTCTTTCATAAAGCAAAAGTGAAACTTAAATGTCTAGTATAGTATGCACACATATATACATGTATACCGACTACATAATGTGACCATTACCAACCATTATAGTGTCAATAGTTTGCAAAGCATTTTCACTTATCTTATTCAGTCCTCATGATAAATTACAGAAGGAATTCCTTATTCTTGGACCATGCCAGCAGAGAGAGAATGGCATACAGAGTGAATGAGAGATTTGAGGCCCCAGGGGTTCAAGTGGTCATGACATTCAACTGGTATCAAGAAGACAACATAGTGCAGAAAGTAAACGGCGAACCACAATACCTGATTCAAGGTGTTAGCTGTGGGACTTTAAGCAAATGTCTTTTAACATTTTTGGTTTCAATTTCTATATTTCTAAAAATGAAACTGGACTAGAAGATCACGTTGTTGCTGCTGTTTAGTCGCTTAAGTCATGTCTGACTCTTGTGACACCCTAGACTGTAGTCTGCCAGGCTCTCGGTCCATGGAGTTTCCCAGGCAAGAATACTGGTGTTGGTTGCTATTTATTTCCTTCTCCAGGGGATCTTTCCAACCCAGGGTTAAACCTGTGTCTCCTGCTTGGCAGGTGGATGCTTTACCACTGAGCCATCTGGGAAGCCTTAGATGATGGTGGTTTTCCAGTCCAATCTTTTAATCCATAAAAATTGGTGACTATAAAACATAAACCTAAATTTATTTACAATATTTTTATACCAGGTGTATTTAAAACTTCTTAGTAGGGAATGATGATGTTCAAAACTTAATCCTAAAAATAGATGGAATTATTAAGAGATATCAGGAATATCAGAGCTTTTTGAATTATATGAGACAAATAATCACAAACAACCCCCTCCCCGCTTCTTTCTACAAATCTTCTTTGGAGTTGGCAGGGCCATCCTATTGATTGGGAGAATGGTCTACTTCACATAAAGTTCTAAACAAAAGTTTCACATAAAGCTCTAAAACTCTGAGCAAACCCTTTGTGGTTGACTAATTGAAAGATATGTCTGGTCAAAATGCTAGAACTATATTATTAAATAGATTGTTGAATCATGGAGTGACAAAAGAGAACGGTTAGACAAATTCGCACATTTTGTAACTGGGAAAAATGGTTCACACAGGAAAAAACAACAATTGAACCCAAACCCAAGACTCCTGATTTCCAGTCTAGCTCTCTTCACCATACTTTACGGCCTCCAGGAGCAGACCTGGCTTCAAGAACAAGCTCTTCAAGTTGTGGCAAATGTGAGCTCTTCCTTTAGGGGCAGCTGAGGCCACTTGTTTTTGGCACAAAGCTGTCTTTAAGGAACTGCTCACTTCTAGCTGGACAGGACCTGGCTCCCCAAGCTGTGCTAACATATTGCCACACAAAACACTGAGGATGACAATGAGAATATTGTCTGGAAACTAACTACAGCCCTAATATGTTATGTAGTATACTGTGATGGCTAAAGACAGCCAACTCAGTCTAAGTCCATTTTAAACAAATGGCAACCCACTCCAGTAAGTACTCTTGCCTGGAGAATCTCAGGGATGAAGGAGCCTGGTGGGCTACAGTCCATGGGGTCGAAAAGAGTCGGACACGACTGAGCGACTTCACTTCACTCACTAAAAAGATTGTAAGGAATGATAATCTAACTGTATTCTGCTTGATCAGATCACATCTGGAGTTCACTGCTCACTACACTAAAAGATATTGACAAACTGGAGGACATCAGAAGTGGGCAAGCAGGACAGCGAGGGCTCCTTATTTTTTATTTACACTTAAGAGTAGTTAATTTACAATATTGTGCTAATTTCAGGTATCAGCAAAGTGATTCAGTTTTATATACTTTTCAGATAATTTTCCATTACTACAAGATACTGAATATAGTTCCCTGTGCTATACAGTAAATCCTTGTTGCTTATCTATTTTTGTGTATACTAATTTTTATCTCCTAATTTACCTCTCCTGTCCCCCTTTTCCCCTTTGTGAATCAGAGGTTTGTTTCCTATGTCTGTATTTCTGTTTTGTGTATAGATTTGTATTATTTTTTAGATCTCACATATAAGCAATATCATACATTTGTCTTTCTTGATTCCCTTAATATAATATTCTCTAGATCCATCCATGTTGCTGCAAATGGCAATATTTCATTATTTTTATGGCTGAGTAATATTCCATTATGGATTTCCTTGGTGGCTCATTGGTAAAGAACCCACCTGCCAATGTAGAAGACACAGGTTCCATCCTTGGGTCAGAAAGATCCCTTGAAGGATACAGCAACCCACTCCAGTATTCTTGCTTGGGAAACCCTATGGACAAAGGAGCCTGGTGGGCTATCCATGGACTCACAAGGAGTCAGACATGACTTGGTGACTGAGCATGCATGCAATATTCCATTGTGTATATACACCACATCTTAAGTCAGTCATCTGTTGAAGGGCACTTGGGTTGTTTCCGTATTTCAGCTCTTCCGTGCTGCTATGAACATTAGGTGCAATCTTTTAAAATTAGTTTTCATCTTTTCCAGATATCTTTGCAGAAGTTGGATTGCTGGATCCTATGGCTTTTTAGTTTTAGGGAATTTCCATACTGTTTTCCATAGTCGCTCAGTTCAGTTCAGTTGCTCAGATGTGTCCGACTCTTTGCGACCCCATGAATCGCAGCAAGCCAGGCCTCCCTGTCCATCACCATCTCCCAGAGTTCACTCAAATTCATATCCATCGAGTCAGTGATGCTGTCCAGCCATCTCATCCTCTGTCATCCCCTTCTCCTCCTGCCCCAATCCCTCCCAGCATCAGTCTTTTCCAATGAGTCAATTCTTCACATGAGGTGGCCAAAGTACTAGAGTTTCAGCTTTAGCATCATTCCTTCCAAAGAACACCCAGGACTGATCTCCTTTAGAATGGACTGGTTGGATCTCCATAGTTGCTATACCAATTTATATTCCCACCAACAGTATAGGAAGGTTCCCTTTTTTTCCACTCGGTGAGAGCTCTTTAAACTTCGTAGGACACAGACGGTGTACACCATCCTCCAGTATTCAAAGTGCAACTACCTCTATTCCTCCTGCAAATCAGTGAGGTAGGCTGGTAGGATAGATTACCCTTGTACTGGTGACAGAGAACACACCAGAGAGACTGAAATGTAAACTGATACATGCATCACAGAGGAACGCACAAGGTACAGTAGTGGTGCTGTGGGTTTGAAGAATGAGTACAAATGTGCCAGAACCCGGGGAAAAGGGCGGTCCAGAAAAAAGGTGCACCTGGTGTTTTCCCAGTAGTAGGCTTCACTATGAAACAGGTTCCCTCTCCGGGCATGAGAGTGAGATAGAAGACTTTCACAGATAGAAGCCTTTTCAAATACCAATTTTAAGCCCTTCAGAAGTCCCTTAGATCTTACGATATCTGGTAATTCTCTGGGAGGTTCTACTCAGGCCAACTGCTTTATATAAAACAGACCAGTTCTCTACACACAATCAACCAAACATCAAAATATAACTGATACATAGAACCCTTTTTAAAAAGCAATTCTGAGCAGAAAGAAATCAAGATTTAACAGATTTGAAAAATGGTTAAGGAAGTGTTAGCCTGCAAATAATTCAACTAGAAGGCAATGACCCCACTCTAGTACTCTTGCCTGGAAAATCCCATGGACAGAGGAGCCTGGAAGGCTGCAGTCCATGGGGTCGCTGAGGGTCGGACACGACTGAGCGACTTCACTTTCACTTTTCACTTTCATGCATTGGAGAAGGAAATGGCAACCCACTCCAGTGTTCTTGCCTGGAGAATCCCAGGGATGGGGGAGTCTGGTGGACTGCCATCTATGGGGTCACACAGAGTCGGACACGACTGAAGTGACTTAGCAGCAGCAGCAGTGATATGTTTAAATTTTAGCCTCCTTAAAGTAATTTTTGAGAAACAGCCTCTAATAATTAAAACTTTAGCCAATTCTGTCATTTTTTATGCCCTTACATCATGTTTTTTCTTCACAGCACTTATACTTTGTGTCAACATAAACTCCTTGGAAGTGGAGAATACCTGTCTTGCTCATTGTTTTCTCAGAGCCCAGAATAGTACCAGACATATATTAGAGCCCCATTTCATTTATTCATTAAACGAGTGACTCTTTAGCTGGTGGGACTGCCCCACAGTATAAGCAGTAGATATATACTTCATTATGATTGGTTACATACGTTTTCTATATAACTAGAATTTGCAGTTCTACCCTACTTTCCATGTAGTTGAAGCAGGCCCTTGTAACTTTTAAGACACTTGACATAAATGCCGCCATTAGTAAAAAGCAAAGATTTCTGGACGATTCACTAAAACTTCAAGGTGGCAAGAGAAGAACATGCACCAAGTACTTTGGCATCTTTAGCCCTGATCCTCCAATCCCTACAGTTGGTCAAATAGAATCAGATTCTAACTTTCATCTTCAAAGCTATTTACAAATACCGAATCCATTATAACAGTTTGTACATTACCTCCACAGATCTAAGAAAGGACCATAGGATAGCGACAAGATAGTTAGCTCCTTCCCATTCAAGAGCCCGTATCTATCAGGAGACACTGAATTCATCCTTCCAGAAATTAGGAGACACACAAAGTGCTTTTCACATTTTCTGGGTTATCAGAAAAGGGTTTGTGAAAGCGCTGGGACTTGGGACTAGAAAAAGATGATGAGGAGGCAGTTATAATAATTCCTAGTGTAAAGATCAGAACTACTGAAAATGGGCACTCCCACTCTTTTTAGCCCACTCTCCAATCAGTACCATTTAGCAAGACTTATATTAGAATTTGTTAACTTTGAACTTAACCAAGAACTTGATTTTTCGTTTTAGACAGTGCTTGGTGTGACCTAAACTGACCAAATTAAAAACTTTGGTGTCATCTTTGATTTCTCCTTCATTTTCAACTAAGTCATCAAGCCTACTGAAAAATTTTGAATTTTTCTCTCCTTTTTCACTCTCACTGCTAAAGGCTTATCAACTTATGTCTGGACTACTGCAGCAGCTTACAAAATGGCCCCTAGCCTCTCTCTCCTCTAATCCTTATTTACCATTACTCTATGCAGTTTTAAGAACATTCATCTGGTGATCCTCGATTTAAAAACCAAAACAAAAAACACCCCCAAGATAACCCTTACACCCAGTGATTTCATAATGTGTAATGGTCATTCCTGTCTGGAGCTCAGGAAATTCTATAATCTGACCCCAGCTCTTCTAAATTGTGTTACCATCATCTAGTACTACCATTATCATTTAGCAACTTCAGCTCCTCTATTTTAACCAGATTGGTGTACCTAACGACCTCTTAATATACCACTCAACCCCCACATCTTGCTGATACTGACTTTACATGGGATTAACATTTGGAGGACATCTATAGAATCACCCAAATCCTATGCATTATTTAAGATCCAAAGGGAGTTTCTTCTCTTCTAGGTCTTTCTCTACCATTTTGGCTTTGGGCTTCCTCAGTGGCTCAGGAGCAGAGGCTGTGCTTTGCTGGAGCAGCCATGAAGATACGCCACATTCAAGGAAAGAGAACCCAAGAAAGACGGTGGGCACTGACAGAGAGAATTAGAGGGCAGACAGACTGAAACCACTATCACAGAAAACTAGCCAATCTGATCACATGGACCACAGCCTTGTCTAACTCAATGAAACCAAGCCATGCCCTGTGGGGCCACCCAAGACAGACGGGTCATGGTGGAAGGGTCTGACAGAATGAGGTCCACTGGAGAAGGGAATGGCAAATCACTTCAGTCTTCTTGCCCTGAGAACCCCATGAACAGTATGAAAAAGCAAAAAGATAGGATACTGAAAGAGGAACTCCTCAGGTCAGTAGGTGCCCAATATGCTACTGGAGATCAGTGGAGAAATAACTCCAGAAAGAATGAAGGGATGGAGCCAAAGCAAAAACAATACCCAGCTGTGGATGTGACTGGTGATAGAAGCAAGGTCTGATGCTGTAAGGAGCAATATTGCATAGGAACCTGGAATGTCAGGTCCATGAATCAAGGCAAATTGAAAGTGGTCAAACAAGAGATGGCAAGAGTGAGCATCGACATTCTAGGAATCAGCGAACTAAAATAGACTGGAATGGGTGAGTTTAACTCAGATAACCATTATATCTACTACGGTGGGCAGGACTCTCTAAGAAGAAATGGAGTAGCAGTCATTTTGGACAAGAGTCCAAAATGCAGTACTTGGATGCAATCTCAAAAACGACAGAATGATCTCTGTTCGTTTCCAAGGCAAACCATTCAATATCATGGAAATCCAAGTCTATGCCCCGACCAGTAATGCTGAAGAAGCTGAACGCTTCTATGAAGACCTACAAGACCTTTTAGAACTAACACCCAAAGAAGATATCCTTTTCATTATAGGGGACTGAAATGCAAAAGTAGGAAGTCAAGAAACACCTGAAGTAACAGGCAAATTTGGCCTTGGAGTACAGAATGAAGCAGGGCAAAGGCTAATAGAGTTTTGCCAAGAGAACACACTGATCATAGCAAACACCCTTTTCCAACAAGACAAGAGAAGACTGTACTAGATGGCCAACATCACTAGATGGACAACACCGAAATCAGATTGATTATATTCTTTGCAGCCAATGATGAAGAAGCGCTATACAGTCAGCAAAAACAAGACCAGGAGCTGACTGTGGCTCAGATCATGAACTCCTTATTGCCAAATTCAGACTGAAATTGAAGAAAGTGGAAAAACCACTAGACCATGCAGGTCTGACCTAAATCAAATCCCTTACGACTATAGAGTGGAAGTGACAAATAGATTCAAGGGATTAGATCTCATAGACACAGTGCCTGATGAACTAAGGATGGAGGTTCATGACACTGTATAGGAAACAGGGATCAAGAACATCCCCAAGAAAAAGAAATGCACAAAAGCAAAATGGCTGTCTGAGAAGGTCTTACAAGTAGCTGTGAAAAGAAGAGAAGCGAAAGCGAGGGAGAAAAGGAAAGAGATACCCATTTGAATGCAGAGTTCCAAAGAATAGCAAGGAGAGATAAGAAAGTGTTCCTCAGCAATCAGTGCAAAGAAATAGAGGAAGACAACAGAATGTGAAAGACTAGAGATCTCTTCAAGAAAATTAGAGATACCAAGGGAACATTTCATGGAAAGATGGGCTTGATAAGGGACAGAAATGGTACGGACCTAACAGAAGCAGAAGATATTAAGAAGAGGTGGCAAGAACATGCAGAAGAACTATACAAAAAAGATCTTCACAATCCAGATAATCACGATGGTGTGATCACTCATCTAGAGCCAGACATCCTGGAATGTGAAGTCAAGTGGGCCTTAGGAAGCATCACTATGAACAAAACTAGTGGAGGTGATGGAATTCTAGTTGAGCTATTTAAAGTCCTCAAAGATGATCCTGTGAAAGTGATGCACTCAATATGCCAGCAAATTTGGAAAACTCAGCAGTGGCCACAGGACTGGAAAAGGTCCATTTTCATTCCAATCCCAAAGAAAGGCAATGCCAAAGAATGCTCAAACTACCGCACAATTGCACTCATCTCACACGCTAGTAAAGTAATGCTCAAAATTCTCCAAGCCAGGCTTTAGCAATACGTGAACCGTGAACTTCCAGATGTTCAAGCTGGTTTTAGAAAAGGCAGAGGAACCAGAGATAAATTTGCCAACATCTGCTAGATCATGGAAAAAGCAAGAGAGTTCCAGAAAAACATCTATTTCTGCTTTATTGACTATGCCAAAGCCTTTGCCTGTGTGGATCACAAGAAACTGTGGAAAACTCTGAAAGAGATGGGAATACCAGAACACCTGACCTGCCTCTTGAGAAACCTGTATGCAGGTCAGGAAGCAAGTTAGAACTGGACATGGAACAACAGACTGGTTCCAAATAGGAAAAGGAGTACGTCAAGGCTGTATATTGTCACCCTGTTTACTTAACTTATATGCAGAGTACCTCATGGGAAATGCTGGGCTGGAAGAAGCACGAGCTGGAATCAAGACTGCCTGGAGAAATATCAATAAACTCAGATATGCAGATGACACTATCCTTATGGCAGAAAGTGAAGAACTAAAGAGCCTCTTGATGAAAGTGAAAGTGGACTGTGAAAAAGTTGGCTTAATACTCAGCATTTCGGAAAACGAAGATCATGGCATCTGGTCCCATCACTTCTTGGCAAATAGATGGGGAAACAGTGGAAACAGTGGCTGACTTTATTTTGGGGGGCTCCAAAATCACTGCAGATGGTGATTGCAGCCATGAAATTAAAGACGCTTACTCCTTGGAAGGCAAGTTACGACCAACTGAGACAGCATATTAAAAAGCAGAGACATTACTTTGTCAACAAAGGTCCATTTAGTCAAGGCTATGGTTTTTCCAGTGGTCATGTATGGATGTGAGTTGGACTATAAAGAAAGCTGAGTGCCAAAGAACTGATGCTTTTGAACTGTGGTGTTGGAGAAGACTCTTGAGTCCCTTGGACTGCAAGGAGATCCAACCAGTCCATCCTAAAGATCAGTCCTGGGTGTTCATTGGAAGGACTGATGTTGAAGCGAAACTCCAATATTTGGACTCCTGATGTAAAGAACTGACTCATTGGGAAAGACCCTAATGCTGGGTGGGATTGGGGGCAGGAGGAGAAGGGGACAACAGAGGATGAGATGGTTGGATGGTATCACCGACTCAATGGACATGAGTTTGGGTAAACTCCAGGAGTTGGTGATGGACAGGGAAGGCCTGGTGTGCTGCAGTTCATGGGGTCACAAAGAGTCGGACACGACTGAGTGACTGAACTGAACTGATTGGCTCAGTGGTAGAATCCACCTACAATGCAGGAGATGTGGGTTTGATACCTGTGTCAGGAAGATTCCTTGGCGGAAGAGATGGCAACCCACTCCTGTATTCTTTCTGGGAAAATCCCATGGACAGAGGAGCCTGGCAGGCTATAGTCCATGGGGTTGCAAAGAGTTAGACATGACTGAGCATAGCTCATGCTTGCTTGCTACCATACTGGGGCTTCTTTCTACTTTAAATTTCTATGAAAGTCATTGTCTATTCCCTCAATTTTGCTAGGATCATATTCCATCTTAAAGTTTAACCAAATTCTTTCATGTTTTTGTGACATGTATGTGTCTTTTACCAAATAAACAGTAAGCTCCTGTTAAAGGTCCCTCGGGGATGTTCCAGTCTCATTTGTTATTCAATCAAATTATTAATCCTAGATAACTGAACCCGTAAATATTTAAAAGTTTCCTCGCATGTAAAGATACCATCTTATATTAAGGATAAAAGAGGACAATCTTCTTGAAAATCCCATGATAATTTTAAGAATTTACTTCTGCATATGCATATGAATAACAACTGAATATTTAGGTATAGACATATGACACAATTTCCTTCCTTGCTTTACTATTTTTTATTTCTGAACTGTACTTCTCAACTTGTGTGTTCAAGGCTTGTGATCTACTACCTCCACATAAACTAAGGAATTAATTTATGAATACTAGAAGAAATTATAAACAATAGACAATTCTGTGAAAACAGCTTAAAATTCATTTAATATTTAGGCCTAAGAAATCTCTTTCTATAAAATCTGAACATGTTAAAGAGATTCTATCTGGGTCTCTAGAAGTTGTAGCCCCAACACTTAAAAACAGCAGGAGGTGGTTCTGGGACCAGCAGAACACTCTAATGCTAAAGCCTGCCCAAGCACCAAATAAAGTGACACCAGGCAGGTGACTTGTATGAAGTATCAGTCATAGCACAATAGGCAGCTTTCTAAGAGTTAAAATGTGCTATTTACATGGAAGGAGATAACACCAAATAGTTAGGAAGTGCTAGTTTAGAGAAGCAGAGACCAACCTAACCCATATTATTTACAGAATAGAGAATGTTCTCAGCTAAAGTGCTGGGGGGAAAAAATTGGCCCAGAAAAGCAGAATTACAATCAGTACAAGATTTATAAAATCCATCATGTTCAAATATAATGACAAAAAACAAATAAACACTTATTTAAAAAAACAAATTTACAAAACCAAAACCTACCTTAGCATTTTTTTAAATTAGTCTGACTTTACTTTTTAATGATCTCCAATGTATCTGTGACAAAAATAAGTAAAAGTGCTAAAGTGTTAAGAGGCCATATGCTAACTTAGGATGTTATCTGTATTTTTTAAGACCAATCAATGTTTGTTTTTTAATGGAGATACTGGCACTTTTTCTCTTAAAATAAATGTTTATATGTCTCACCAACACCACCAGCCTGTAGCACAGAACATCACACATTAAAACACAATGCCATTAAAAAACAAACAGGCATCCTGAAAGAGAAAAAAAAACCTCTAGTTTTAATACAGTAAATTGTACCCAGAGACTCCCTTCCCATTATCCTTTAGAACCAGAAATTCCTTCCAACCTGCATTCTTAGCCCAGCAGAGTAAGAATAAACTCTAATAAATAAATACTAAATTTTATTTATAATACAGTATTTTTCTAGTAACATACAACTTTCTTCTCTTAACAAATGTCAGTTTCTTAAGATGACTTTTTATAAGCTCTAGTGTCAATATATTCCAATGATAAATGTATTAGTCATACAATTTATTTCACACATAATATAAAACTTTTCTCTAAAGAAATTTAAAATATACATTCAATGTAGCCAAGTTCTATTCTTAAAAACAACTTTTCCTTTCTTCTGAGCTTACTTCTGCAGAAGACCAGTCCTTAAGGACTTCTGGAGTCTGGCAATGTTGGCATCCAGTGCTGCAAGGCCATTTCGGAAGTCTTGCTCATCACGAGACGTGAACGTGGAAAAAGAAGAGATGCTCCAGTCAGAAGGTAAGTCAGAATTTAAAAAGCTACCATCAGAGACTGCACTGCTCTTCACCTGAACGTTGCTGTTCTGACAAGTGGAGGGGCCATGACAGGCCGCCAACTCCTCCTCAGTGGCAGGAGGGATCTTGCAAATGGCTTCCTTTATTTTCTTGAGAAGCTGCTTGTCCTCCATATCAGCTGTTCTGGAAAGTTTCTCAGGTGCTTCTTCTTCCTTTTTGCAAGAGGAACAAACTCCAGGTGCACAAAGTTTATTTTCTTTTTCAGCAACAAGTCCACTGACCAGTTGCGGTGGAGCTACACTGATCTGGGCCTGGGGGGATAATCTCTTAGACAGTGGCGATTTCTTTTTAGGAGTGCTTCTAGCAAATGGAATGTAAACTGTTTTATCCAAATTATGCTCATCTTCTACTAAGGTAGTAATTTCACTTGCCTCATCAGAATCCTGTTTTGAAAGGGCAGGAACAATTCCAGGGGCTGATACCTCCTCCATACTCCTAATATTACTGTGCTGAGGGCCTTTGGGGGGCAGAACATTTTCAAAAGGTCTATCTGGCACCATGTTTTCCTCATTGGCAATTGTAGAAAGAGGCTCTGGATGTGTAATAAGAGTGTGATCTGGTTCTAACTTATTTAGGTAGCTCATTATGGAAGTGTGAGCAGGGATTGGGTCATGTTGATGTTGCTTTTCATAAATGTTCAGAAGTGATTTGGTAAGATTATTCCCAGACTTGCAGCGAGCAGTGTCCATACTAAGATCTGAGAGAAGCTTTGCCATACTGCTCTGTAAAGTTCTGTTAAGAAGAATTTAGTACACTAATTATTTCTTTTTACCCATTTGTTTCATTTACTTACATATTCCTCTCATCTTTAAAAGAAAGTATCTGAGGCAAGCACCTGATTCTTAATATGGAAAAAAGCAACTAAAAGCACAAAATCACAGAATATGTTCTGGAAAGAGTAAATTAAAGTAACAATTGATAAAAGATCTTAGTCTGCATCAAATCTAATACTATTATATCTAAAAATGGAGGCTCAGAAAAAATTTTTTCTTAAGGTAGAGATGCTTTATTCTTGAGCAACACTGCAAAACAGTAAATATACTACCCATTTGTTAGTGGATTGTGTTAGTAACTATTACTCTACATTCAAAACATATATGGAAAGGATATTGGAACAATACTGGCGAAAAAAAGGATAGTTAGACATAATTTAATTATCTAGTATAATTAGGTATAACTGACAGCTAGACTCCAGGGAAAGTGTGATATAAGGAAAATCACACAGGGTTTGAAGTCAGACAGAAATTGATTCATATCCTAGCACTATTGCTAGCTGTGATCTTGAGCAAGCTGTTCAACCTTTCTGAATCTCAAGTTCCTCAACTGCAAAAATGAAGGTAACTACTTCACATTTAGAATGAACATTAAATAAGATAAAATAATAAAACATAAAAAAAAAATAATAAAACATAAGGGTAAAGTGCTTAGCACAGTTTCCATCTGGTGACACCTTTTATTAGTAGTCCTCTTAAAACCATTTTATACCAAGACTTTAGTCTATTTGAATGGAATGATATATATTCTTAAATATAGATATGAAAAAGAAACACACCAATTTAAAGATACAAAGAATATTAATAGGTAATTTTTTTAAAAAGATTATAATGAGTCAATAAGTATGTTTTAAAGTTTGACTTTTATCAGAGAAATTAAAATTTTTAAAATATGATTTTTTTTGGCCTATCAAGCTAACATAGGGAAATAAGAATATCCATTGTTAAAAAGGCTTGGAGAGGCAAAGTGGGAGTGTACACTCTCCTAGCAAAATAGCATTATATCAGAAATCTTAAAAGACTTTTATATCCCACACCTTTAGACCCACCAAGTTGCACTTCTAGGAATTTAACCTACTGATATTCCAATAGGCTGCACCCAAAGATATATTTACAAAGATATGATTTATAACAGAAAATTGATGAACTTAATATCTTTATCTTCAAATACTGTGGACTGATTCAGGTATATTACAGTCTTACTACATCATAGCCATTTTTTATAGTAATTTGTAAAGAATATTTATTGATAGGAAAATGTTCATTATACAAGGTTAAATTAAAAGAGTAGGCCATAAGCAACACAGTAACAATACTATTTTTGTAAAAACAGTTATACACGTCCAAATAAAATACTAAAAGGAAATCTCTGTATGAACCAGTTAGCAGTGATTATATTAATATCTTTGGATATAGAATAAGTGATTCTTTTCCTACAAAAGGAAAAAAAGTTCTTTCCCAACCTGGCATACACTGTCATCTTAAATATGCTATGTCTTGAGTTCTGATTGCCCTTCAAATGGCAATGGCTCCAGCCGCTTTTTTTCATACCTCTTTCAAGAAGCTAACAAGCTACTATTAAAAGATAAAAAGTATGCCATAGAAACCATCTTTAAAGAAGTGCTGTAATGAGCAATGACCACTAGTTAATTCAACCAGACAGCATACTGACATTTTTATTTTCATTTATTTTTAGAAAAGAAATCCTTATGTTGAAGTTCCTTTTCAGACTTAAATAAAAATATTATCTTTGCTCTGTACAAAATTCACAATACAAAAAGGGACATGTAATAAGAATTTAATCTCTGGAAATTAAACGCAATCATTAAGTTTCTCATGTGTAAACAAATGTGACTTATAACTGTCTTTGAAATTAAAAGAAAAATCTCTGTAAATAAAGAGATAAAACTATGCCAAAATTTTAAAGGAAGCAATACAAGCACCTAAATAGCTACAAAGTAGATATATCTGTGTTTCTATTACATGAGACTCAGCTAAACACAATGGTTTTTAATGCTTGGAAAACTGGTGCATTTTCATAATAAAAATGTAAAGTCCTTTCTTGGCTATTTATAAAACTATACTAATTTAAATAAATATCAGCACTTGTATGAGTGCTCTTAGAAACTATCAGAAGAATATTTACTACTTTTTTACTGAAAAATATATTAATTTTCCTCACATTTTAATGGTACTATAACATGCATTCTAGTAAAATCTAAAAAACATAATAAAGATGTATTTCAAAACTATTGAAAGTTGGAGAAGAAATGGTTTAGGAAATTTGTTTAGCACTTATATGTGAAACTTCTAGCTCCATTATCCCTCCCCAGTAGTCTGAGAAAGGCATTTAAAATTTTTGTCAAATCTCTGAGACTATTTAACACATGCAAAAAAAAAAAATGCACACACACACACACAGAGACACATACATATCTGACTGAGGTTACATGGCTATAGGAAAAAGAGATGGGGTAGGCGAACATGAAGATTTATCTGTATTGTCAAGTGTTACTGACTTATGCTCTAATGTCAGAAGTAAAATGTATATTGTCACAGTAGCCCAGCTATAGTACTGGGAATATTCCTAATTAACTGAATTGCCCAAGTCACCAATGTAGGTGAATTTTGACAACCAAGCTCAAAGAGTATTTTTTGTCTGTTTTGCTCTTAAATTTAAAGGGCAACCTGATCTGAGTAAATCCTAGCATTTTTCTGGACATTTCTTAGAAATAAAATCATAAAACATGTGGTTTTTTGTGATTAACTTCTTTTACCATAAATACTTAAAGATAACAAAGTTTTTACCCTAAATTACTCCTCAGAAAAGAGAAGATGCTTTTCTTTAGAGACCTTATAAAGATTTTCATAAGAAGGGGCATCCTCATAATTAACTTGGAAAAAGAGTGGTATAACCCAATATTCCAGAAACTCTGACTAGAGCCTAATTAACACTACATGGATACAAGAAGTACATTTTGTTTTTCTCACTGTTCAATAAAAGTTTGAATGAAATTATTCTGTGAAAGATGAATGTGGGGGGAAGCACTATTTCTATATTAACATAGCTTATATAAAGTCATTTCAAATGTGTTTACAAAACTAAAAATATTTTATATATATATATGTATAGGCTTCCCTGGTAGCTCAGCAGTAAAAGAATCCATCTGTAATGCAGGAGATGTAGGTTTGATCTCTGGGTCAGGTAGATTCCCTGGAAAAGGAAATAGCTATCGATTCCAGTATTCTTGCCTGGGAAATCCCAAGGATAGAAGAGCCTGGCAGGCTACAGTCCTGCCAAGACTGCAAGAGTCAGATACAACTTAGTGACTAAACCACCACCATATATCTATATATCATTTATTCTCTAAAAGTTTATAACTCAAAGTGGGGAAAAAAGTGTATAATTCAAAATGGATCTTTTCATTTGAAATACAAAGAAGACTGTTTTATATTCAGGATTGCTTTATATTTAGAACTATGACTTTCCAGGATCAGTCAAAAGCATGATCAGATCTGATGATACATAATTTAGGCCTAAAATAACTGACGTCTCTAGGATTTAAAAAATCAGTTGAAAATCCAATTTTTGTCAGCCACCTCAAGAGAAAACTGAACTTTATAAAAGAATATCATAAAAATTGAGTGAGGTGGTTTTTTTATTTAACACATGTTAAGGAACAAAGGAATCTTAGAAATTATTGTCAAATCCTTCATTTTACTAATGCAGTGAATAAGGTTCAAAGAAGTTAAATAACTTACCCAAGATCTGATGAATGAGGGCTTACTGTGCTAAATGCTTTTCATGAATGATTTCTTAGCCCTCTTATCAACCCTAATCATGCCCCCACTTTACAACTAAGGTTTAGAAAGGTTAACTATCTTGCTCAAAGTCATACAGCTAATAAACGATAGAGCTGGAATTCCACTCAGGTGTCTCTGGCTTCAGAGAGTTCTTAACCATTTGCTAAACAAGTCTTCACAGCTCCTCATCAGAGTCCTTTGCCTGGAATCACATGCTTTAAAAAGGAATTTAGCCACATTTAAAATTTAACTGGAACAAAAGAAAAATATCCTTAGAAATTAGCAAAAACACTGAGAAAAGGATAAGGTTAAGAAGGCAGGTCTGAAATTATTTTGAAGTTTATAAATACATCTAACAAAAGGCATAAGTTATTCAAATAATGTCAACATCACCTGGTTAATTCTCTCAGTCGAGTCACCTCGGCATCACGCTGGCGTAATGTTATTCCCAATATCTGATTTTCCTTTTCAGCAGCTTCTAACTTAAACTGGGAGCTTTTCAAATTGATTAAGGCTTCCTCCAATTCTAAAACAACAGAAAGTTTCAGTTTCAGTATTACTTTTTAAAAAGTGACTGTGACTACAGTTCAAACACATACCAATTTTCATTCTTGTTGTCTCAATGTCAAATTGCTGTTTATTTTCAAGTAAAGTTTGATCTTTCTCTTTAAATATACCAGCAAATTTTTTGTTTTCATTTTTCTGATTTTCTATCACTTTTAAGAGCTCTTCATTTTTACTCTGCAATAATTCCTGGCTCTTTAATGACTCCTGTAATTGATTTTGCAGAGACTTGTTCAATGATTGAAGAGAAAACACTGTAAGACAAAATAGATCACATAATTATTACCTCAATTAAAAAGTACAAACCTGGGGGCAAGGTGTCCTGTCGGGTGAGGAAGCTTCTGCTGGAAGATGCAACTCAAAATTTAAACTGAACTACTGAGTGCAGCTCTACTTTGTCACCCAGGAGCAGTTCTTTGCCACGGGGCCGCTCTCGCTCCCCAGTCCAAAGTTTCTGTGGCTGGAGGTGCATCCCGTGGGGGAGGAGGCAGATGTGACGGTGACCAACAAGATCAAGCCCTGAGCCTTTGGAGTGGGAGCACTAATTCCAAGACCGTAGACTACCAGAAAACTAACCCTAAGGGGTATCAAATAGTGAGAACTCACACAAAGGAAACCACTTGAATACAAGACCCGGCATCACCCAACCACCAGTAGCACCCTGTGCAGGACATCTCTAAACAACAAACAAACAAAACAATACAAACCCAATCATCAGCAAACAGGATTACCACCTCACTCATCCTTGCCCATGAGAGGAAAATCAAACAAATAAACAAACGAACAAAAACTCAGCATAAATCTCACCCTATTTGAAGCTTACACAAACCACTGGACCAACTTTAGGAGGGCAGAAACCAAAAGGAAGAAAGAATTCAACCTTAAAGCCTGAGAAAAGGAGACCTCAAACACAGTAAGTTAAAAAAAAAAAGAAAAGGCAGAGAAATACTACATAAACGAGGGAACAAACTAGAAACACAGAAGTCTAAATAAATGAAGAGGAAATAGGCAAACTACCTGAAAAAGAATTCAGAATAATGATAGTAAAGATGATAAAAAAAAAAACCTTGAAAACAAAATGGAGAAAATGCAAGAATCAATTAACAAAGACCTAGAAGAACTAAAGAATAAACATACAGAAACAAGACAATTACTGAAATTAAAATACTCTAGAAGGAATCAATAGCAGAATATCTGAAGCAGAAGAATGAATCAATGAGCTGGAAGATAAAATGCTGGAAATAACTTCTGAAGAGCAGAATAAAGCAAAAAGAATGAAAAGAACTGAGGACAGTCTCAGAGACCTCTGGGACAATATCAAACACACCAACATTCAAATTATAGGGGTCCCAGAAGAGAAAAAGAAAGTGTATGAGAAAATTTTTGAAGAGATTATAATTGAAAATTTCCCCAACATGGTAAAGGAAATAGTCAATTAAGTCCAAGAGGCACAAAGGGTCCCGTACAAGATAAACCCAAGGAGAAACACATCAAGACACATACTAATCAAACTAACAAAGACTAAACACAAAGAAAGAATATTAAAAGCAGCAAGGGAGAAGCAACAAGTAACATACAAAGGAAACCCCATATGTGTAACAGCTGATCTTTCAACAGAAACTCTGCAGGTCAGAAGGGAATGGCAGGATATAGTTAAAGTACTGAAAGGGGAAAAATCTACAACCAATTTACTGTCCCCAGCAAGGATCTCATTCAAAATTGATGGAGAAATAAAAAAGCTTTTCAGACATGCAAAAGTAAGAATTTAGTACCATCAAACCAGCTTTACAACAAATGTTAAACTGACTTATATAGTCAAGAAATACAAGAGAAGAAAAAGATCTACAAAATCAACCCCAAATAATTAAGAAAATGGCAATAGGAATATATATATCAATAACTACTTTAAATGTAAATGGATTAAATGCTCCAACCAAAAGACACAAACTGGCTGAATGGATACAAAAACAAGACCCATATATATGCTGTCTTCAAGAAACCCACTTCAGACCTAAAGACACATATAGACTGAAAGTAAGAGGAGGGAAAAATATATTCCATCCAAACGGGAAGCAAAAGAAAGCTGGAGTAGCAATCCTCATATCAGACAAAATAGACCTTAAAATAAAGAAGATTACAAGAGATAATGATTACATGATACAAGATTACGTAATGATCAAGGGATCAATCCAAGAGGAAGACATAACAATTATAAATAACTATGCACCCAACAAAGGAGCAACTCAATACATAAGACAAACACTAACAGACATAAAAGGAGAAATTGACAGTAACACAATAACAGTAGGAGACTTTAACACCCCACTCACACCAATGGACAGATCACCAAAACAGAAAATTAATAAGGAAACACAAGTCTAAAATGATACATTAGATGAGATGGATCTCATTGCTATCTTCAGGACATTCCATCCAAGTGCAGAAGAATATACCTTCTTCTCAAGTGCACATGGAACATTCTCCAGGGTAGACCACATCTTGGGTCACAAATCAAACCTCAGTAAGTTTAAGAAAATTGAAATTGTATCAGGCATCTTCTCTGACCACAATGCTATGAGAGTAGATATCAATTACAAGAAAAAAAAAACTGTAAGAAACACAAACACATGGTAATTAAAAACATGTTTCTAAACAATCAACAGGTTACTGAAGAAAGCAAAAGGGAAATCAAAAAATTTCTAGAAACAAATGACAGTGAAAACATGACAACTCAAAACCTAAGGGATGCAGCAAAAGCAGTCCTAAGAGGGAAGATTACAGCAATGCAGTCCTACCTCAAGAAGCAAGAAAAACATCACACAGACAACCTAACTGTACACCTACAACTGGGAAAGAAGAATAAGGAAACCCCAAAATTAGTAGAAGGAAAGACATCGTAAAGATCCGAGCAGAAATAAATGAAAAAGAAATGAAAGAGACAATAGTAAAGATTAATAAAACTAAAAGCTGGTTCTTTGAGAAGATAAACAAAATCGACAAATCTTTAGCCAGACTCATCAAGAAAAAAAGAGAGAAGAATCAAATCAACAAAATTAGAAATGAAAAAGGAGAGATTACATCAGACAATGCAGAAATACAAAGGATTATAAGAGACGATTATGAACAACTATACAGCAGTAAAATGGGTAACCTGGAAGAAATGGACAGATTCTTAGAAAAGTTCAATCTTCTAAGACTGAACCAGGAAGACATAGAAATTATGAACAACCCAAATACAAGCAGTGAAATTGAAACTGTGATAAAAAATCTCCCTCAAAACAAAAGCCCAGGACCAGATGGCTTCACAGGAGAATTCCATCAAACATTCAGAGAAGAGCTAATGCCCATCCTTCTAAAACTCTTTTAAAAAATTGCAGAGGAAGGAACACTTTCAAATTTATTTGCTGAGGCCACCTTCACCCTGATACTAAAACCAGACAAAGACAACACAAAAAAAGAAAACTACAGGCCAATATCACTGATGAACATAGATGCAAAAATCCTCAACAAAATCTTAGCAAACAAAATTCAGCAACACATCAAGAAGCTCATACACCATCATCAAGTTGGGTTTATTCCAGGAATGCAAGGATTCTTCAATATATGCAAATCAATTAATGTGATACACCATACTAACAAACTGAAAGATAAAAACCGTATGATAATCTCAATAGATACAGAAAAAGCATCTATTTTTGCTTTTGACAAATTTGACAAAATTCAGCACCCATTTACAATTAAAACTCTTCAAAGAATAGGCATAGAAGGAACCTACCTCAACATAGGAAAGGCCATATATAATAAGCCTACAGCAAACATTATTCTCAATGGTGAAAAACTGAAAGCATTCCCCCTAAGATCAGGAACAAGACAAGGGTGTCCACTTTCACCACTATTATTCAACATAGTTCTGGAAGTCCTAGCTACAGCAATCAGAGAAGAAAAAGAAATTAAAGGAATCCAGATCGGAAAAGAAGAAGTAAAGCTCTCACTGTTTACAGATGACATGATACTGTACATAGAAAACCCCAAAGACAGTATCAGAAAATTACTTTGCTAAATTGGTGAATTTAGCAAAGTTGCAGGATACAAAATCAATACACAGAAATCACTTGCATTTCCATATACTAACAATGAAAGTTCAGCAATAGAAATTAAGAAATCAATCTCATTCACCACTGCAACAGAATTAAATATCTAGGAATAAACTTACCTAAGGAGACAAAAGAACTGTACACAGAAAATTTTAAGACTGATGAAATAAATCAAAGATGGTATAAACAGATGGATATGTTACCCATGTTCCTAGGTAGAAAGAATCTATATTATGAAAATGACTATACTACCAAATGCAATCTACAGATTCAACGTGATCCCTAACAAATTACCCGGAGAAGGCAATGGCAACCCATTCCAGTACTCTTGCCTGAAAAATTCCAGGGACTGGGGAGCCTGATGGGCTGCAGTCTATGGGGTCGCACATAGTCGGACACGACTGAAGCAACTTAGCAGCAGCAGCAACAAATTACCAATGGCATTTTTCATGAAACTAGAACACAAAATTTCACAGTTCATATGGAAACACAAGAGACCTCGAATGGCCAAAGCAGTGTTGAAAAAGAAGAGTGGAGCTGGAGGAATCAACCTTCCTGACTTAAAAATTAAACTACAAAGCTACAGTCATCAAGACAGTATGGTACTGGCACAAAAACAGACATATAGACAAATGGAACAAGATAGAAAGCCCAGAAATAAACCCATGCACCTATGGGTACCTTATTTTTGACAAAGGAGGCAAGAATATACAATGGGGCAAAGACGGCCTCTTCAATAAATGGTGCTGGGAAAACTGGACAGCTACTTGTAAAAGAATGAAATTAGAACACTTCCTAACACTATACACAAAGACAAAGACAAACTCAAAATGGATTAAAGACCTAAATTAAGACCAGAGACTATAAAATTCTTAGAGGAAAACACAAGCAGAACATATGATGACATAAATCAAAGCAAGATCCTCTATGACCCACTTCCTAGAGTAATGGAAATAAAAACAAAAGTAAACAAGTGTGACCTGATTAAACTTAAAAGCTTTTGTACAGCAAAGGAAACTATAAGCAAGGGGAAAAGACAATCCTCAGAATGGGAGAAAATAATAGCAAATGAAATAACTGACAAAGGATTAATTTCCAAAATATACAAGCAGCTCATACAACTGAGTAGCAGAAAAACAAACCCAATCAAAAAGTGGAAAAGGACCCAAACAGACATTCCTCCAAAGAAGACTTACAGATGGCTAACAAACACATGAAAAGATGCTCAATATCATTCATTATTAGAGAAATGCAAATCAAAACTACAATGAGATATCACCTCACACCAGTCAGAATGGCCATCATCAAAAAATCTACAAACAATAAATACTGGAGAGGGTGTGGAGAAAAGGGAACACTCTTGCACTGTTGGTGGAAATGTAAAATTGATACAGCCACTATGGAAGACAGTATGGAGATTCCTTAAAAAACTAGGAATAAAACTACATGACCCAGCAATTCCACTCTTAGGCATATACCCTGAGGAAACCAAAATTGAAAAAGACACATGCACCTAATGTTCACTGCAGCACTATTTACAATAGCTAGAACATGGAAACAACCTAGATATCCATCGAAAGATGAATGGATAAAGAAGTTGTGGTGCATATACACAATGGAATTTACTCAAGGAACACATTTGAGTCAGTTCTGATGAGGTGGATGAACCTAGAACCTGTTATATGAGTGAAGTGAGTCACAAAGAGAAAGATAAATATAGTATTCTAACACATATATACAGAATCTAGAAGAATGGTACTGAAGGACTTATACAGGGCAGCAATGGAAAAACAGAGAATAGACTTATGGATATGGTAAGAGGGGAGGAGAGGATGAGATGTACAGAAAGAGTAACATGGAAACTTATATTACCATATATAAAATAAACAGCCAACAGAAATCTGCTGTATGGCTCAGGAAACTCAAACAGGGGCTCTGTATCAACCAAGCGGGGTGGGTTGGGAGGGGAGATGGAAGGGAGGTTCAGGAGGGAGCAGATATATGTGTACCTATGGCTGATTCATGTTGAGGTTTGACAGAAAACAACAAAACTCTGTAAAGCAATTATCCTTCAATAAAAAAATAAATTGAAAAAAGTACAAACCTGGAAAAGGTCTGTTTTTAAAAGAAAGGCTTGGACTTTATTGATTTTGCTTAACAATTATATGCTTGATTAGTTCTATGTGAATACTAAATGTACTTTTTAGAAACTGATCAGCAGAAGTCGTATCTTTCTTCTCCAATTGATATTTCAGGCTTTAAAATTTTTTTAACCTTTTTTAACTAAAGAAAACAAAAGACTAATACATGTACAAAGTAAAAAAAATTCAACCACAAAATACCAATGACACCAAAAGATACTCAATGAAAAGTCTCCCTTTGTACCCATCTCCACTTTCCCATCAGAAGCAAGCACTATTCACTCTGATATTTTTCTGGAAAATACTTTTGCATACCATATATATTTAAACATAAATGAATCATACTATGCCCACAGTTTCTGACCTTGCCTCCCCCCCCCATAAAACTGTTATGTATCAGCACACACATCTATCATATTCCTTTTAATGGCTATAAAAGTATATGGTACCAGTCACTTAATAACTGCAGCCTCGAGTGAAGCAGAATCTCAGCATACAGCGATGAACAACAGAGAAATGGTTTCTGCTCTCATGGAGCTGATAGTAAATAAGTAATTATGAATAGTAAATACATGCTCTCAAGGCAACAAGAAGGGAAATGGTAGAGAGTAAAAAGAGAAGCTACTTAAAATAGCAACCACTAGTCTCCTCTCTCCCACCCATCCCCACCTTTTATTCACAATGGAACCAGAGTGATCTTTTCCAAAATTACTCTGGTGAAGTTGAACGTGTTTGTGAAGCATATGTTCTGTTGAATGTTTGTATTTTTCTATCCCTTTGTAAGAGATATTTCTGTATATTAGGAACATCAAGTCTTTATCATATCATGTCTTACAAAAATTTCCCCATTTTATTGATTTTTAAAAAATGTATTAAAAAATAATAATAATAATAATAAACTGTATTTATGATTCTGCTGTGCATGAAATGAAAAAGATTTCTGGGACATGCTTTATCAATCTTTCCTTTGTAGCATGTGAGTTTTTGTTGGGCTTAGGAAAAGTTTCCAAGAATACAAAAAGAAATTTCTATCTTTTCCTCTAGTTACTATTTTTTTTTTCTTTTTTATTACTTTAAGCTCTGTGATCCATAAGGACAATCTAGCAACATCAGTTAAAACTGAAAACAGTAATACTCTGACTCAGCAATTCTATGGCTATAATCTACAAAAACAGTCACACATGGGCACAAAGACATGTACAGGGATTTTCGTTGCAGGATTATTTGTACTAGGAAAACAGGGCAAGTGTCTAGATATCTATCAGCAGAGGACTTTAAATACATTACAACAGAACTACATAAACAGAATAATACTTAGTTTTAATAAGAAAAAATAATATTTATGTATTTTGATAGAGAAAAATATCCACTATATAATAAGTGAATAAATGCAAGCTGCAGGAGTATATACTGTGTAATCTCATTTTTACAAAAGAAAAATACATATATAGTTCTACTAGGATTCATCTGTTAATAGTAGATACTTAGTAAGTATTTATAAAATAAATCAATTATAAATGAACAGGAGATATGTGAAAGGAAATACAGACTTTAAAAAAAAAATAGGATTGAATTATCGGGAAGTAATAGCACAAATCTTTTATTTTTGTGTTTCTACACTATTTTAAACTTTAATGAGTATTATTCCTACTTTTTTAACAAAAAGTCCACTTAAGACAAAATAATTGAGAAAGTTCAATTCTTTATCAACATTTCCAGAGCCATAAAGAATTCACGGTCAGTTCTTATAGTTCTTTTTTTCTTTTTTAAATATTTATTTATTTTTTATTTTACTTTAAAATTCTGTATTGGTTTTGCCATACATTGACATGAATCCACCACGGGTGTACATGCATTCCCAAACATGAACCCCCCTCCCATCCCCCTCCCCACAACATCTCTCTGGGTCATCCCCATGTACCAGCCCCAAGCATGCTGTATCCTGCATCGGACATAGACTGGCGATTCGATTCTTACATGATATTATACATGTTTCAATGCCATTCTCCCAAATCATCTCACCCTCTTATAGTTCTTTTACCTACATTCAAGGTTGCATTCCAGAGAACCAGATGCCTTTTGGGTTTTTTCTCGTTCTCTAAGTTGCTGGTTCAAAATTCTCAATTGCCTAAATGAAATAATGAAGAAACATGAATGCAAGAATCCAGGCTCATTTTAGACTGTACATTTGAAAGCCTATTAAAATAGAGAACATAAACAGTGGCACCTTCTAGGAGAGCAGAAGTTCATCTTGTCCCCAAACGTAAGACAAAAACCAAATAAACAAAACCACACTGCTGCTAAGACCTGAGATAATTTTTAAAAGATTGTCCAGGATGGCATAAAACCACCCTTCAATAGAAAAAGGTTAACTTATTTTTCCTCTTCCCTTTTTTGTTCTCTTATCTCTTCAGTGATTTCCTTGTTTCTCTATTTCTTTCATTTCTATCTCCTCTTGCTATTTTCTTCTGTCTTCCTTCTCAGGAAGTATTTTCATTACTGAGTAATTATCTACTTTTAAAAGATCTGTCGTAATTATGAACCAGAATTCCTACAAGGACCAGCTGCTATCAGACAACTATCTGCTTGGTTTGTCGTGCAGTGTGAAAACTGGGAAACATAAACTTACGCTGCTACTAATTTATTAGATCTAAAGGTTAATGGCTTTATTTAAGTAAAGAGAATGCCAGTAAGCACCAACTCTACCTGACAAGGAACTTCATAATATATAGCTGTTTCACAAATAGGAAGACAAAAAAGGAACTGCAAGTGTTTACTTCTAAGAAGTTAACACTTAAAAAAAAACCTCTAATATCTTTTGAGAATTATTATCTGGAAGTATGCAGCACTAAAGTATCACTGTTATGAAATCTAAAACGATAGCTCCTACCTCACATCATTTGTATATATTCATTCAGGTTGGATTAAAGAGCTAAACATAAAATATAACAACAAACAAACAAAACTTAACTATACAAGTTTTAGGTGGCAATCTACATAATCTTAAGTGGGAAAGGCATTCTTAAGCAATACTCAAAATCCAGCAATCATCAAGGAAAAAAGTAAAGGATTTAACTACATCAAAACTGAAACTTGTTCTAGAATTAGCAGTCTGGAAGAAAATATCTGCTACACATATAACAGACAAAGGGGCTGTAACATTGAAGAGCTCCTACAAATCAGTAAGTAGGGAAAGAAAACATGACCAACAGTAAGAATGGGCAATTCACAAAAGAAACAGAAGAGGCCGGTAAGCATATGAAAAATTCTCAGCCACACTAGTATGAAGAAGTACAGATTTAAAACAGGAAGTATTTTATGGCCACAGGATTCACAAAAATAAAAGGAAATAACACTTTAAAAAAAAAATATATATATATATATATATATATATATATTTGGCTGCACCGGGTCTTAGTTGCAGGATCTTTAGTTATGTGTGTGTGTGTGTGTCTCTGACTCTTTTGTGACCCCACGGACAGTAGCCTGCCAAGCTTCTTGTCTATGGCATTTCCCAGGCAAGAATACTGAGGTAGGTTGCTATTTCATTCTCAAAGGAAATAACACTTTTTGTTGGTAACAGGATAAGGAAATGAAATATCTCATTTGGTAGGAGTCCCTACTTGCTCTGTCTCAGGTTTCTTTCACAGGCTTCTCCTTCTGTGTTCTCTGCTTAAGAGGCTGTTATTCCCCAGCAATGCACTCTTGGTTATGTTCACACTCTATACCTTCTTAGTGAATTCAACACTTACACGCTGGTAACAAACCGCTTGCTTTTAATCATTACTGTCTCCAGTACCTACACAGGGCCAGGTCTGTAGTAAACACTCAATAAAAATGTGGTCAGTGAATAACTCCCAAGTTTATGTTTCTATCCTGAATCTTGTTTGTGGGTTCCACTCATACCATACATGTCTCCAGATGGTCTAAATCTTAACTCACTGGTTCTCCCACTACATTTTATAACTAAAAACTAAAATGAAATAACAAATAAACAATCTATTCTTCTAGTAACTTCCATCTGGAAGAATTATGTTATCATGTCAAATTATCAGGCCAAAGACTGAACGCCACACCCCAGTTCCTGCCTTTCAGTTCCAGTTCATTTCTTTGTTCTTCGTGGGTACATAATGGTCTTGTATTTGAGTCTTAACTCAGGAACTGGTTATGAGTTCTAACTTGCCCTTTAAATATTAAGGCACTCACTAGTTTAACTGGAATCCCCACAACCTTCATCCAGGAAATTTTGGAATGGGCCACAAGGTCACAATGAATGGGTCACTACAGATATTTTACGGGTAGGGACCAAGAACAGTACTAACAGTTGAGTACTGTTTCAGGAGTCTCACATAAAAACTGCCCAGATCCAAATGCCAAACAAACAATGAAGCTAGCTATTTTTTTTAATGCCACAAGATGGCAATAAACACCAAGAAAGTCCTGAAAGATCAGTTTTTTTGGCTAAAAAGGAAGAGGAAGTTTCAAAATGTCCAAACAAGAAAAAAAAAACAAAACCTGTTTTTGATTGAAAATGCTGAAAAACACTTTTGAATGAGCCTATGCATTCCAACTCTCATTTATAACAGATTATGGATGATTCCTTCCAAATAAAGATTAACGAAGAGACACAAAAATTCCTACTTCTGCTGGAAATCTCATTCTGCTAAAAAAAAAAAAAGCATATCTGACAAATTCTTCATTTTCAATAATTTCATTTTTGGAAGGTCAGGTAAAAGGTGGCAGTAGCATGATATACAATCTTTGTCCTCTAAGGACACAGCCAAGAAACGCTGGTGCCAAGTCTGAAGAATTAGGTTAGACATCAAACTGATACCTTTTTAAAAAATTAAAAACAAGCAGTGACCAATAAAGTAAGTTTTATTTTCTAAAGTGGCTTATACCACAGTCACTAAGACAGTATGGTACTGGCACAAAGACAGAAATATAGATCAATGGAACAAAATAGAAAGCCCAGAGATAAACCCACGCACCTATGGACACCTTATCTTTGACAAAGGAGGCAAGAATATACAATGGATTAAAGACAACCTCTTTAACAAGTGGTGCTGGGAAAACTGGTCAACCACTTGTAAAAGAATGAAACTAGATCACTTTCTAACACCATACACACTCAAAATGGATTAAAGATCTAAACGTAAGACCAGAAACTATAAAATTCCTAGAGGAGAACATAGGCAAAACACTCTCCGACATACATCACAGCAGGATCCTCTATGATCCACCTCCCAGAATACTGGAAATAAAAGCAAAAATAAACAAATGGGATCTAATTAAAATTAAAAGCTTCTGCACAACAAAGGAAACTATAAGCAAGGTGAAAAGACAGCCTTCGGAATGGGAGAAAATAATAGTAAATGAAGCAACTGACAAACAACTAATCTCAAAAATATACAAGCAACTCCTGCAGCTCAATTCCAGAAAAATAAACTCACAATCGAAAAATAGGCCAAAGAACTAAATAGACATTTCTCCAAAGAAGACATACAGATGGCTAACAAACACATGAAAAGATGCTCAACATCACTCATTATCAGAGAAATGCAAATCAAAACCACAATGAGGTACCATTTCACACCAGTCAGAATGGCTGCGATCCAAAAGTCTACAAGCAATAAATGCTGGAGAGGGTGTGGAGAAAAGGGAACCCTCTTACACTGTTGGTGGGAATGCAAACTAGTACAGCCACTATGGAGAACAGCGTGGAGATTCCTTAAAAAACTGGAAATAGAACTGCCTTATGATCCAGCAATCCCACTGCTGGGCATACACATCGAGGAAACCAGAAATGAAAGAGACTCGTGTACCCCAATGTACATTGCAGCCCTGTTTATAATAGCCAGGACATGGAAGCAACCTAGATGTCCATCAGCAGATGAATGGATAAGAAAGCTGTGGTACATATACACAATGGAGTATTACTTAGCCATTAAAAAGAATACATTTGAATCAGTTCTAATGAGGTGGATGAAACTGGAGCCTATTATATGGAGTGAAGTAAGCCAGAAAGAAAAACACCAATACAGTAATGCCAAAGAATGCTCAAACTACCACACAATCGCACTCATCTCACACGCTAGCAAAGTAATGCTCAAAATTCTCCAAGCCAGACTTCAGCAATACGTGAACCATGAACTCCCTGACGTTCAAGCTGGTTTTAGAAAAGGCAGAGGAACCAGAGATCAAACTGCCAACATTCGCTGGATCATCAAAAAAGCAAGAGAGTTCCAGAAACACATCTATTTCTGCTTTATTGACTATGCCAAAGCCTTCGACTGTGTGGATCACAATAAACTGTGGAAAATTCTGAGAGAGATGGGAATACCAGACAACCTGACCTACCTCTTGAGAAATCTGTATGCAGGTCAGGAAGCAACAGTTAGAACTGGACATGGAACAACAGACTGGTTCCAAATAGGAAAAGGAGTCCCTCAAGGCTGTATATTGTCACCCTGCTTATTTAACTTCTATGCAGAGTACATCATGAGAAACACTGGGCTGGAAGAAACACAAGCTGGAATCAAGATTGCCAGGAGAAATATCAATAACCTCAGACATGCAGATGACACCACCCTTATGGCAGAAAGTGAAGAGGAGTTAAAAAGCCTCTTGATGAAAGTGAAAGAGGAGAGTGAAAAAGTTGGCTTAAAGCTCAACGTTCAGAAAACGAAGATCATGGCATCCGGTCCCATCACCTCATGGCAAATAGATGGGGAAACAGTAGAAATAGTGTCAGACTTTATTTTTGGGGGCTCCAAAATCACTGCAGATGGTGATTGCAGCCATGAAATTAAAAGACGCTTACTCCTTGGAAGAAAAGTTATGACCAACCTAGATAGTATATTCAAAAGCAGAGAAATTACTTTGCCAACTAAGGTCCGTCTAGTCAAGGCTATGGTTTTTCCTGTGGTCATGTATGGATGTGAGAGTTGGACTGTGAAGAAGGCTGAGCACCAAAGAATTGATGCTTTTGAACTGTGGTGTTGGAGAAGACTCTTGAGAGTCCCTTGGACTGCAAGGAGATCCAACCAGTCCATTCTGAAGGAGATCAGCCCTGGGATTTCTTTGGAAGGAATGATGCTAAAGCTGAAGCTCCAGTACTTCGGACACCTCATGTGAAGAGTTGACTCATTGGAAAAGATTCTGATGCGGGAGGGATTGGGGGCAGGAGGAGAAGGGACGACCCAGGATGAGATGGCTGGATGGCATCACGGACTCGATGGACATGAGTCTGAGTGAACTCCAGGTGATGGTGATGGACAGGGAGGCCTGGCGTGCTGCGATTCATGGGGTCACAAAGAGTCGGACACGACTGAGCAACTGAACTGAACTGAACATGGAATTTAGAAAGATGGTAACGATAACCCTGTATGTGAGACAGCAAAAGAGACACAGATGTATAGAACAGTCTTTTGGACTCTGTAGGAGAGGGAAAGGGTGGGATGATTTGGGAGAATGGCATTGAAACATGTATAATACCATATACGAAACGAATCGCCAGTCCAGGTTTGATGCATGATACTGGATGCTTGGGGCTGGTGCACTGGGACGACCAGAGGGATTGTACAGGGAGGGAAGAGGGAGGGGGGTTCAGGATGGAGAACACGTGTATACCTGTGGTGGATTCATGTTGATGTATGGCAAAACCAATACAATACTGTAAAGTAATTAACCTCCAATTAAAAGAAATAAATTTATATTAAAAAAAATAAAGTGGCTTATAAATTAGCTCCTAAAGCAATTTTAAAATGTTCTGCAACTTCCCCAGTGTCACAGTGTATAAGAATTTGCCTGCCAGTGCAGGGTACACAGGTTCAATCCCTGGTTTGGGAAGATTTCACATGCCACTGAGAAACTAAGCCCGTGCACCACAACTGCGGAGCCTGCAGGCCGCAACTACTGAAGCCTGAGGACCTAGAGCCTGTGCTCTGCCCGAAGAGAAGCCACCGCAATGAGAAGTCCACACACCACAACAAAGAGTAGCCCCTGCTTGCTGCAACTAGAGAAAGTCCACACAAAGCAACGAACACCCAGCGCAGCCAAAAAATAAAAATCAATCAATCAATCAAAGAAAAATGTTCTAAGAAATAGAAGTAAATAACAACTATTGATATTTCCTACGGTCACAATAGCAAGATAAATAATACACAGAGACTAAGTTCTGGGCTTCCCAGGTGGCTCAGCAGTAAAGAATTCCCCTGCAATGTAGGAGACCCAGATTTGATCCATGGGGTCAGAAAGATGCCCTGGAGAAGGAAATGGCAACTCACTCCTCCAGTATGCTCGCCTGGGAAATCCCGTGGACAGAGGAGCCTGGCAGGCTACAGTCCATGGGGTTGCAGGGTCGAACATGACTAAAGCAACTGAGCACAAGCACCGCATAGCCTGAAAGTGAAAGTGAAAGTCGCTCAGTCGTGTCCGACTCTTTGCGACCCCATGGATGATACAGTCCATGGACTGCATAGCCTAGACTAGCCTAATAAATACCTCTCTATTTGTTACCAACCAAGTGACAGCAGATGTGAAAACGTTGTGAAAAAATACATACTAGTGGGCAGAAATAATGGAAGAGTTAGAGACTGCTATCAGTATTTAGAGAATAGGGGATTAAGAGTATAAACACAGTAAGACTATGTCTATTTTCCTTACAAAGCCCTAGATATCTCATTAGGCATTTTTGTTCTGGCCATGGGACATCTCTGCATGGAGACAAAAAAATTCAAAGTGCAACTCTTACCTGCGTAAATGAGCATTTTCACTTCTTAGTGGCTGCACGGCCAGTGCTATTTCAACCTGAATATTTGTGTTTGCACTTACGGCTGGAAGCAGAGATATACACATCTCCAGTTCTGTAATCAACCTCTGAATTTCTGAATCTTCTATAAAAAAACAGAAGAAATGAGTAAACACAGTATTATAAATTGCTTTTTTGTTAAGATTATTCATATGTATTACTAAAAAAAGAAAACATTTCACATATATACATATGTACTATAAACAAACTCAACTCAGTTATTTATGAATTTATTATACAAATCCTATTCTCCTTTTTCCTGTAGTCTGCATTTCCTCATTGAGAAGAATTCTAAAGGCATTAAGTTCAGTAAACTAAAGATTTATGTTAAGTCACAGAATTATGATATCAGTGATTTTTTTCAGTTAAAGTGTCTAGTAGGAAGATGGTTTATATATATCTCCTAGTCCACATGTTCCTATAATTACTAAAGGGTTTCTTATAATTGATTTTAGTATTAACAACACAACCTTTGATCCTGGCATTAAGCGAATAATTCACTTCTGGTGATTCAATTTGGAAATATATTGAGGGAGGGTCTACTAAGATAAGGTTTTATTATTTAACTTTATAAAGTAAATTTAACACAAGCAGCTACACTTCATTTGATGCAGCATCAGAAGCAGTATCATTTTTGTCATTAACTGTGGAGAGCGGATGATTTGGGAGGTGGCAAAAAGATACAGGTAGAAGGTAGATTTTAGATCTCTTGTCCTTTTATTTTTGTTCATTTTTATTCAGATTTTCTGTGAACTGCTAGAAAAATGGTACAGATGAATTTATTTGCAAAGCAGAAACAGAGTCACAAATGTAGCAAAAAAGCTTATGGCCAGCAAGGAGGGAGAAAGTGGGATGAATTGGGAGTTGAGGGTTGATATACGTACAGTACTATGTAAAAAACAGATCACTAATGAGAACCTATGGTACAGCACAGGGAATCCTACTTGATCTATGGTGATCTAAACAGGAAGAAAATTCAAAAAAGAGTGGATACATGTATACATACAACTGATGCACTTTGCTGTACAGGAGAAACTCATTCAACACTGTAAAGCAACTATACTTCAATTAAACAAAAATTTCTGTGAAATGAAAACATTTAATAAATATAATATTAACTGTCTGATATCTGAAAGAGATAAAGTATTCAGCTACAAAAAGTTAATCAATTCCACAAGTATTTTAACACCTTAATGGAAAGTTTACATGCATACAGTAAACAACTGTGCCCAATTACAGAGCAGAATGCTCTGTAGAGGGGTTTCGTGTGAAGCACTAGGGGCAGAGACCTGGGCTCCACCATTTTCCTGCAATGTACCTTAGTCAAATTACTTAATTCTTGAAGCCTAGGTTTCTTCATGGTTAAATGGATAACAACAGTACCTCATGGGGTTGCTGAGAGGATTAAATGAAATACTGTTCTCCAAGCCTCAGTTTCCTCATTTGTAAAATGGGGACAATAATAGTACCTCATAGGGTTGCTGTGAGGATTAAATGAGATAATGCATATAAAACACTTAGCACAGTGCTGGGCACATGCTAAGTACTCGATAAGTGATAGCTAATATTACTACTATTATAATTGTTACCAACGATTTAGTACTCAGTTAAGAGAATACTAATGAAATAACAGTCTGAACATACAGGAGATTTTAATATACTGAACCACGGGATTAACAGTGCTACAATCCTAATAATACAGATAAATTTTAAGATTTGGTAATTTTTTTGTCAGACTGCAAATATTAGGTACTCAGTTAGAACTTCCATAATCAATTACTGTGTTTTCTAGATGACAAATGTGTAACTAACTCCAAGTGAAAGTCATTATTCAGAATATACATACATAATGAAAATGAATACAACCTGGCTCAAATATATCATGACTGCACCTAAGATATTTTTCTTGATTAATTAGAATATCTTAAGAGTGAATTGAAAAGGGCATCAGAAGATTTAGGTTCCTTCTCAAAGTGAGATTTGTTAAACATTGTAACAGTTATTAAATAAATGATGAGAGGAAAACTTCTACATCTTTTAAAGTAGGAAAAATTATCACTCTGTTCTAGGGAGTTAACCATGTCCTTCAACCCTTAAAATTTCTCTCTATAAATTTTCTTTGGTTGAATATTTTCAAGGTCAATTTGAATCAAGTAGAATGAACATACACTTACAAGTGAAAGAATAATATTCCCTAGCATATTTCAAATCCACAGGAAACAACAGGGAGCAAAAACCCACAAAATAAGAATAAAACAGACAAAACTCATTTCCTCATTAGCATAAGACATACTTCTATGGAAAATATCACAAACTTCATGTTGATTATTCTGAATTTAAATGATGACATGCCACAGAAAATTATAAAGAAAGTACTTATCTACCTTGTTCTGCTACCAGGGCCTTGAGCTCTCCCAACAAATACTTGATAGTTCTAACTTTTTCAGCACTCTGGTTCACGTTTTTTGCCTTCTGCACATCCTTTATTCTTGAATCTCGCAGAGGTATGTTTAAATCCTTTCCTTCACTTCTGACCTCACCAGTGTGTTCATTAGTACATTTTTCTTCATTAGTAGCCAAGAAAGCTGGCTGTAATAGGGTGGGGCTGCAGCCAGTGGGACTGTCAGGATGAGAACGCAACAGTTTCATGTATGTCTGGAAACACTTCAGTAAGTCTGGTTCCTCAGAAAGTCTTTTCAGCAGAACCCCATTAGCAAGACCCAGTTGCTGAAATGTCGGAGTAGCTGGTTTGCCAGTTTGGGGCAGGTTACATGAAACTCCAAGACAGGTATTGAAGGAATTCCTTACAACATCATCAGTACAGTTCACAGAAATTGTTCTTCCTTGTGATGCAAACTGACTGTCACCATCAGTCTGAACTTCCTAAAGAAAGAAAAAAACAAGCTAAGACTTCAAAAATAATGAGCACTGACTTGTGGGCATTAACTACAATAAACTCAAACGAAAAATGTTAGAAGATGACATTTGCAGGATGGAGTTACAGATTACCACTGAATAAGTCAATTTCCCCTTAGCTCACTATTCTGCATTTTTAAAGCTTAATTAGTTCACTCAGTAATATGGGAACATTATAAAGCTATGACCAAAATAGACTGTTTGCAAATATCATAAGTGGTTTAAAGGCATCAAAAATTAGTCTACTTTGGGACTAAAATAAACTTCCACTTTGGGAAATCACAGTGTAGAAAATAAGCTGAAAAGGCTTCTGCATAAACATATTTAGAGAAATGTTACAGTAGTAAAAATTTATTTAAATGTATAACCATAGGTGAGGAGTTACACAGACCATGGTATATCCACTAAATAGAGTAGTAAGAACTTAGTAAAAATTTACAAAAGGTAAATCACAATTAAATGTTAAGTGAAAAAAAAAGCAGCATGTAAAACTATATAAAATTATGATATTTTTAAAAGAAAGTTTACTTAACAAATTAAAATCAGAAAACGAAACCTACACAAAGAATTAAACGACTGGAACCTGCTCTATCAATGTGTTAACAGCAATTGTGCTTGGGTGGTAGGTATGGGTGATTTTTTTTTTTTCTAGTAATCTTTTTCCTTCCCCCTGCCCACCACTGTCCTTAATTAATAGGCAAACTTTTCTAATAAAAAATAACAAAAAATAATTGGTCTTTACATCCTAGGGCATTAAGATACAATCAGCAAATTAAATTTTCTCTCAAGATGACAATTTCTAAAAGCAAATTATTACTTATATAGTATATAAACTGCACTCACAGAATGAACCATTGGAGGGCAGCGTGGCTGCTGAGGTAACTGGACTGGGATAGAGGTGCGTAAACCATAACTAGAAGGTGAAGACGTCTGAGATTCTAAAATGTTAAAGGGAGAAAAAGTCATTCACATCTCAGACTGCTTATACAATTACCAGGCAACTTAATTAGAGCTTATATTCATGCTTTTTAAAACATCATTCATACTAACCAGAACCAGACACAGTATGGCAAGATGCAGTAGGAATTCCATTAGGGTTGTTCTTTGAAGCCAAGTTATTCATCAGTGACATTTGAGTCTGCACATGTTCGCAAAGAGCTTGGTATATTAAGGGTGAATACATTCCACAGTGGTCTTGTAGTGACCAATTTTGCAGTATATCTGATGAGTCTCTTTCACTTCCAACAGAAGCATCATTAGGTATCTGCTTCTTATTATCTGAAGATACTAATATGGAAAAGGGGGAAAACAATTTTTGAAATATGGTTCTTTTCAAAAACCTTTACCAAAACTATTAGAGGAAAAAAGGGCTCTCAGAAGTAACTCGATTCATCACATACTTTACAGAGTGTGATCGCCCCTAAAGAAAATCACCTCACATTCTTTTTTTAAAAGGAGGTAATGAATCAGGTTCTCTTCAAAATTAACTTATACTATGTCTTTAAAATCTCTATTAAATGCTACTCATAATGCACTTGAGTGGGAAAGGAGTCACTGGAAGGACTGATGCTGAAGCTGAAACTCCAATACTTTGGCCACCTGATAAGAACTGACTCACTGGAAGAACCAACTCATTGGAAAAGTCAGTTTTTGATACTGGGAAAGTTGAAGGCAGGAGGAGAAGGGGACGACAGAGGATGAGATGGTTGGGTGGCATCACTGACTTGATGCACATGAGTTTGAGGAAAGCTCTGGGAGTTGGCGATAGACAGGGAAGCCTGGCGTGCTACAGTCCATGGGTTCGCAAAGAGTCAGACACGACTGAGTGGCTGAACTAAATGGAATGCTCCTGAGAGGGAGAATGGAACAGATAGAATACCTTGTACAAGTATGATGCTTTGATGATAATGATGCTAATAACAGCAAAAATAAATAAATCAGAGCTTTTAGAGAAAGTGAATTTAATCTACACATTGAGCTCTCAAATAAGACCTTAACCTGACATTTAAAGTCTCAAAAGCCTAACCACAACATAATTTTCCAACCATCTTTCCATCACCCTCAACTAAGAAATCTTTCAATCCAGTCAGACCAATTCAGACACCTACAAGCTTTTCTCACTTGCCTATATTACTCATGATGAACCATACCTTTCAATTCAATTCTACCTAACTCAGCAAAGCTCATCTGAAGCCTTCTCCAGTCATTTCAGTCTAGTGATTGCTCTTCACCATGCCACAGTACATACTGTCTATACTAATCATGTATCACTTGGATACTGTACTATATTGCTTATCTTTCACTCTCTTGTCTGACTAAACGATAAGCTTCTTTAGGCAGGGCTATGTCTCAAACCTCATTATTTTCTCCTAGAGTTTTGTATTAATCTAGGTACACAGTAATTAACACAAGAAAAATAACAGTTTTCTACCTAGGACCACTCCATAGATCACTATCAAAATCTATTTCTTTGTCTAATAAGATTCCCTTCCCAAACTTTTTTAAAGACTATTAACAGAAATGAGGGTGTTCTTGTTAGATCATAGATTATCAGAGTACAAAACAAACTTAGAAAAACATATACTTTTTGGCAAAAGCTTCAGTTCAGTTCAGTTCAGTTCAGTCGCTCAGTGGTGTCCGACTCTTTGCGACCCCATGAATCGCAACACACCAGGCCTCCCTGTCCATCACCAACTCCCAGAGTTCACTCAGACTCACGTTCATTGAGTCCGTGATGCCATCCAGCCATCTCATCCTCGGTCGTCTCCTTCTCCTCCTGCCCCCAATCCCTGCCAGCATCAGAGTCTTTTCCAATGAGTCAACTCTTCTCATGAGGTGGCCAAAGTACTGGAGTTTCAGCTTTAGCATCATTCCTTCCAAAGGAATCCCAGGGTTGATCTCCTTCAGAATGGACTGGTTGGATCTCTTTGCAGTCCAAGGGACTCTCAAGAGTCTTCTCCAACACCACAGTTCTTCGGTGCTCAGCCTTCTTCACAATCCAACTCTCACATCCATACATGACCACTGGAAAAACCATAGCCTTGACTAGACAGACCTTAGTCGGCAAAGTAATGTCTCTGCTTTTGAATATGCTATCTAGGTTGGTCATAACTTTTCTTCCAAGGAGTAAGTGTCTTTTAATTTCATGGCTGCAATCACCATCTGCAGTGATTCTGGAGCCCAAAAAAATAAAGTCTGACACTGTTTCCACTGTTTCCCCATCTATTTGCCATGAAGTGATGGGACCGGATACCATGATCTTCGTTTTCTGAATGTTGAGCTTTAAGCTAACTTTTTCACTCTCCTCTTTCACTTTCATCAAGAGGCTTTTTAGCTCCTCTTCACTTTCTGCCATAAGGGGGGTGTCATCTGCATATCTGAGGTGACTGATATTTCTCCCAGCAATCTTGATTCCAGCTTGTGCCTCTTCCAGCCCAGCGTTTCTCATGATGTACTCTGCATAGAAGTTAAATAAGCAGGGTGACAATATACAGCCTTGAGGGACTCCTTTTCCTATTTGGAACCAGTCTGTTGTTCCATGTCCAGTTCTAACTGTTGCTTCCTGACCTGCATACAGATTTCTCAAAAGGTAGGTCAGGTGGTCTGGTATTCCCATCTCTTTCAGAATTTCCCACAGTTTATTGTGATCCACACAGTCAAAGGCTTTGGCATAGTCAATAAAGCAGAAATAGATGTTTTTCTGGAACTCTCTTGCTTTCTCCATGATCCAGCAGATGTTGGCAATTTGATCTCTGATTCCTCTGCCTTTTCTAAAACCAGCTTGAACATCAGGGAGTTCACAATTCACGTATTGCTGAAGCCTGGCTTGGAGAATTTTGAGCATTACTTTACTAGCATGTGAGATGAGTGCAACTGTGCGGTAGTTTGAACATTCTTTGGCATTGCCTTTCTTTGGAATTGGAATGAAAACTGACCTTTTCCAGTCCTGTGGCCACTGCTGAGTTACCAAAGCTAAACATATATTTTATGATATAGCTGTTATATTTTGGGGAATATACCTGACAGAAATGAGTATTATGTCTACTAAAAAATGTGTACAAGAATGTTCACAACAGCTTTATTAGCAGTAGCCCCAAACTGAAAACCCAAACAGTCCTGAATAGTAGAAATGGATGAATTGTGGTGTAGCCATATGATGGAATACTACATAGCAATGGAAAAGAACAAAGTACTGATACACTCTGACTGCCTATATGAAGTTAACAGATATGCTGTGTGAGAGTCAGACATAAGACACTGTAAGGCTGCATTTTCACAGTGTACATGAAGTTCAAAGATAGTAAAACTATCCAATCGAGAAAGAAGTCAGAAAAGTGTTTATTCAAGGATGAGAAGACAGGTAATAATGAGAATACTGATGGATAGGAGCCTGGTAGGGTACTGAAATCGTTATTTTCAACTGGGTGGTCAACTACATGGATGTACACATATGCAAATATTTATTGAGATTTATACACTTGCTTTTTTAAAGTTAATCCTTACCTAAAAAGTGAAAAGTTAAAAAAATTTAAATGGTATGGAATTCCCTAAATACATACACAATTTATTGAAAATAAAAACACTGCTAAAAGCATAAAACCTACAAGTAAAAGCAAAAAAACCTACAAGTAAAAGCAAAACGTTAAAGGCAAATGAAATATTATAACCAATAAACACAGAAAACTACTACTAAATTATTATTTGACTATGAAAATGGTTGGAGATACAGGATGCATCTATTTTGACTTGAGTTATTCTTTCCTTTGTGATAACCTGTTGGTGTGAACATACTTCCCTGGCCTGCATATGAGCTTTAACAATTACTAGCTGAATAACTTTTGGCAAATTATTTAACCTCTCTTGGACTCTTATTCCTCATCAGAAAAATGATGATAATAAGAGCATTACCTGTTTTATAACACTGTTATGAAAATTAAATAGCACATGTAAACTATCAGTGTCTAGCACATACTAAGAACTCAATAAATGTTACAGCCATTACCAAATGGCTCCAAAGTCTTAATAGGGCCAAATAAATATTTTATATTCATAGATCTTCCCAACTGATATCACTAATAAATCTCTACCCATTTCCCCTCTAAGGTGACATGCAATAAGTTACTCTTCATTCTCTGAATATATGAACTAAAACAAACTGGTTAATAAACATTTCTGTTAAAAAAAAACAAAACTGGAAATGTTGTTGAGTCACTAAGTCGTGTCCAACTATTTGCAGCCTCCTGGATCGCAGTACACCTCCTCCTCTGTTTTCCACTATCTCCGAGTTTGCTCAAATTCATATCCATTGAGTCGTCTAGCCATCTCATCCTCTGCTGACTCCTCCTTTTCCCTTCAATCTTTCCCAGCATCAGCTGACTCTTTTCCAATGAGTCAGCTCTTCACATCAGGTGGCCAAATTATTGGAGCTTCAGCATCAGTCCTTTCAATGAATACTCAGGGTTGATTTCCTTTAGGATTGACTGGTTTGATCTCCTTGCAGTCCAAAGGACTCTCAAGAGTCTTCTCCAGCACCACAGTACAAAAGCATCAATTTTTTAGCACTCAGCCTTCTTTATGGTCCAACTCTCACATCTGTACATGACTACTGGAAAGGCCTAGCTTTGACTATACAATTTTTGTCAGCAAAGTGATGTCTCTGCTTTTTAATAGGCTATCTGACTTTGTCATAGCTTTCCTTCCAAGAAGCAAGTGTCTTTTAAATTCATGGCTGCAGTCATTGTCCACAGTCAAGAAAATAAAATCTGTTACTACTTCCACATTTCCCCCTTCTACATGCCATGAAATGATGGGACCAGATACCATGACCTTAGTTTTTTTAATGTTGAGTTTCAAGCCAGCTTTTTCACTCTCCACTTTCACTCTCATCAAGAGGCACTTTAGCTCTTCTTTATTTTCTGCCATTAGAAAGTGAGATCTTTTCAGTTGTGGCACGTGGGATCTAGTTCCTTGACCAGGGATAGAACCTGGGTCCCCCTGCACTGGGAGTGTAGCGTATTAGCCACTGGACCACCAAGGAAATCCTTAGTGGAAATACAATTTATAATAAATAAAAAGGAAAAGTATCCTCCTAAAATAGTTTTAACTTTGAAATCTAAAATGATGAAAGCTGAGATCCCATGCAGCCCACAGCCACCTAGCACATTGTTCTTCCTTTCCTCCTAATTCCTAGGTCTCTCTTCTGCTCTTGGATTTCCTTTGGCTCCATAATATTTGTCTGGTTTCAGGAACTCTCAGATTTTATACTCATAGGTTCCAAGCACTGGCACTCATTCACTTTCTTTTCAAGAGATGGATTTCACAATCTCTGTTTCAGTTCAGTCGCTCAGTCGTGTCCGACTCCTTGCCACCCCATGAATCACAGTACTCCAGGCCTCCCTGTCCATCACCAACTCCGGGAGTTCACTCAAACTCATGTCCATCGAGTCAGTGATGCCATCCAGCCATCTCATCCTCTGTCGTCCCCTTCTCCTCCTGCCCCCAATCCCTGCCAGCATCAGAGTCTTTTCCAATGAGTCAACTCTTCGCGTGAGGTGGCCAGAGTATTGGAGTTTCAGCTTCAGCATCAGCCTTCCCATGAACACCCAGGACTGATCTCCCTTAGGATGGACTGGTTGGATCTCCTTGCAGTCCAAGGGGCTCTCAAGAGTCTTCTCCAACACCACAGTTCAAAAGCATCAATTCTTCGGTGCTTAGCTTTTTCACAGCCCACTCTCACATCCATACATGACCACTGGAAAAACAATAGCCTTGACTAGACGGACCTTTGTTGGCAAAGTAATATCTCTGCTTTTGAATATGTTATCTAGGTTGATCATAACTTTCCTTTCAAGGAGTAAGCGTCTTTTAATTTCATGGCTGCAGTCACCATCTGCAGTGATTTTGGAGCCCCCAAAAATAAAGTCTGACACTGTTTCCACTGTTTCCCCATCTATTTCCCATGAAGTGATGGGACCAGATGCCATGATCTTCGTTTTCTGAATGTTGAGCTTTAAGCCAACTTTTTCACTCTCCTCTTTCACTTTCATCAAGAGGCTTTTTAGCTCCTCTTCACTTTCTGCCATAAGGGGGGTGTCATCTGCAAGTCTGAGGTGATTGATATTTCTCCCAGCAATCTTGATTCCAGCTTGTGCCTCTTCCAGCCCAGCATTTCTCATGATGTCCTCTGCATAGAAGTTAAATAAGCAGGGTGACAATATACAGCCTTGAGGGACTCCTTTTCCTATTTGGAACCAGTCTGTTGTTCCACGTCCCGTTCTAACTGTTGCTTCCTGACTTGCAGAGAGGTTTCTCAAGAGGTAGATAAGGTGGTCTGGTATTCCCATCTCTCTCAGAATTTTCCACAGTTTATTGTGATCCACAGAGTCAAAGGCTTTGGCATAGTCAATAAAGCAGAAATAGATGTTTTTCTGGAACTTTCTTGCTTTTTCGATGATCCAGCGGATGTTGGCAATTTGATCTCTGGTTCCTCTGCCTTTTCTAAAACCAGCTTGAACATCTGGAAGTTCACGGTTCACGTATTGCTGAAGCGTGGCTTGGAGAATTTTGAGCATTACTTTACTAGTGTGTGAGATGAGTGCAATTGTGCAGTAGTTTGAGCATTCTTTGGCATTGCCTTTCTTTGAGATTGGAATGAAAACGGACCTTTTCCAGTCCTGTGGCCACTGATGAGTTTTCCAAATTTGCTGGCATATTGAGTGCAGCACTTTCACAGCATCCTCTTTCAGGATTTGAAATAGCTCAACTGGAATGCCATCACCTCCACTAGCTTTGTAGTGATGCTTTCTAAGGCCCACTTGACTTCACATTCCAGGATGTCTGGCTCTAGGTGAGTGATCACACGATCGTGATTATCTGGGTTGGGAAGTTTTTTTTGTACAGTTCTTCTGTGTATTCTTGCCACCTCTTCTTAATATCTTCTGCTTCTGTTAGGTCCATACCATTTCTGTCCTTTATTGAGCCCATCTTTGCATGAAATGTTCCCTTGGTATCTCTAATTTTCTTGAAGAGATCTCTAGTCTTTCCCATTCTGTTGTTTTCCTCTATTTCTTTGCATTAATCGCTGAGGAAGGCTTTTTTATCTCTTCTCACTATTCTTTGGAACTCTGCATTCAGATGCTTATATCTTCCCTTTTCTCCTTTGCTTTTTGCTCCTTTTCTTTTCACAGCTATTTGTAAGGCCTCCCCAGACAGCCATTTTGCTTTTTCGCATTTCTTTTCCATGGGAATGGTCTTGATCCCTGTCTCCTGTACAATGTCACGAACTTCCATCCATAGTTCATCAGGCACTCTATCAGATCTAGGCCCTTAAGTCTATTTCTCACTTCCACTGTACAATCATAAGGGATTTGATTTAGGTCGTACCTGAATGGTCTAGTGGTTATCCCCACTTTCTTCAATTTAAGTCTGAATTTGGTAATAAGGTATTCATGATCTGAGCCACAGTCAGCTCCCAGTCTTGTTTTTGCTGGCTATATAAAGCTTCTCCATCTTTGGCTGCAAAGAATATAATCAATCTGATTTCAGTGTTGATCATCTGGTGTTGATCATCTGTAGAGTCTTCTCTTGTGTTGTTGGAAGAGGGTGTTTACTATGACCAGTGCATTCTCTTGGCAAAACTCTATTAGCCTTTTCCCTGCTTCATTCTGTATTCCAAGGCCAAATTTGCCTGTTACTCCAGGTGTTTCTTGACTTCCTACTTTTGCATTCCAGTCCCCTATAATGAAAAGGACATCTTTTTTGGATGTTGGTTCTAAAAGGTCTTGTAGGTCTTCATAGAACTGTTCAACTTCAGCTTCTTCAGCGTTACTGGTTGGGGCATAGACTTGGATTACCGTTATATTGAATGGTTTGCCTTGGAAACGAACAGAAATCATTCTGTCATTTTTGAGATTGCATTTAAGTACTGCATTTCAGACTCTTTTTTTTACCATGATGGCTATTCCATTTCTTCTGAGGGATTCCTGCCCACAGTAGTAGATATAATGGTCATCTGAGTTAAATTCACCCATTCCAGTCTGTTTTTGTTCACTGATTCTTAGAATGTCGATGTTCACTCTTGCCATCTCCTGTTTGACCACTTCCAATTTGCCTTGATTCATGGACCTGACATTCCAGGTTCCTATGCAATATTGCTCTTTACAGCATCGGACCTTGCTTCTATCACCAGTCACATCACACTGGGTATTGTTTTTGCTTTGGCTCCATCCCTTCATTCTTTCTGGAGTTATTTCTCCACTGATCTACAGTTGCATATGGGGCACCTACCAACCCGGGGAGTTCCCCTTTCAGTATCCTATCATTTTGCCTTTTCATACTGTTCATGGGGTTCTCAAGGCAAGAATATTGAAGTGGTTTGCCATTCCCTTCTCCAGTGGACCACATTCTTCTTAATCTCTGATTAAGTTAAGCTACAATATTTTGCCTTTGCCAGCAGATGCCATCACCCAACATAAGTTAATAAACTTCAAATACTTCTTAAAATTCAAAGCTTTAGAATTAACATGTCTTACTTAACTCCTCCATTAACTCAATCTATGTGAAACTCTATTGATAATGCTGAACATCTGTATTTAAGACACAAAAATCTTAAAACAATTCATCCAAGACAAGTTAAAAAGCATTAAGTGGATGTACAATTTTTAGATAATTCCTGCCACCCAAATATGGAATAAACACCTACTGCAGATAGGCATTGCTGGATGCCTATTATAATTTGAAATATGGAGAACACTTGGCCTTGATGGGGCCAATTAATGCTCAAAATATTCTGCCTGTAGTGGTTTATTTCTCCAAGATGAGGGCAGAAATATATATATGATACTGAAGGTAGGAGCATTCAATACAGTTATCAAAACATAAGTAGCTGCTTATTTAAAAAAAATTTTTTTTTTCTTTTAAATGTCAGATGCACTCTTGGGTAAGCTCTCAAGGCATTTTTGGAACTGCCTTTCTGCCTCATTCCTCTGAGTAAGCAACAGGGTGGGTGGGTGTGACTCCACAGACACCCAACGATCTGGCAGGTCCCACACAGAAAATACATAAAGAGCCCAAGCCCCAGAAGACAGTAACACAAAGCAGTAAGATAACATATGTTAAAGTTAAAATGATATGTAGATACTAGTTAACATGCTATAATAAATTCCTAAAGTTCTAATTATGACTATCTCACCTGTGGAGAGATGGAAAAGGAAGGAAATGCAGTTTTGCCTATTTTTAAAAAAATGTTAAATTGGTGAGTTGTCAGAAATTGTGCTTTTTAGATAAAGGGCATTTTTATTTATTTTATTAAAAAAGAAAATCTTTTGGCCATATCCAGTGGCATGTGGGATCTTAGTTCTCCGACCAGGCATCAAACTGTGCCCTCTGCACTGGAAGTGTAGAGTCTTAACCACTGGACCACCAGGGAAGTCCCAGCTTTTGTGTATTTTAGGCACTGTGATTAACAGAGCAAAAACCTTGTACTGGCTAACAGCTGTTAACTACAAAAAAAGAAGAAGAAAAAAGATCCTTTCTAGACAGTGCTATAGTGATAAATCAAAGAAAGATGAAGTAATTTAACCAAAGGGAAAGAGGTTTCTGCTTCCAAAGAATAAACCTTGGTCAATGAGAACCATTTCTTATACTGTAACCCTAATGGAGATTGTCCTTTGGGAAGTAGGTCCTAACTTCTGATGATGACAGTGTAGGGGAAAGGACAATAAGAATATTATACACTGATAACAGGCCAGAACTGCTGATCTGACTCTAATCCAAATAAGAATTTAATGCTAGGGACTAAGAATGCCAGATCTCTCTCATTTGCTTCACCAAACCCACCTTCAACCCTTCTCCACTCTGCTCTGCTCTCTCTGGGATGCTACTCTGTATGGATTACATTACTAAGAGACATTCCTTTATGGGTCTCTTCTGCTCCTACATGTCTTGCTGGGTTTACCAAAGAAAATGTAAGGCTTTGACCTAAGCTCTGTACCTGGGACATTTCCCAGGGCTGTGTTTATAGTGAGCAACATTGAGGGATAAGGTGATGTTTTTCCCTCAGTCAAGTATAGGCTTTCTAACTGCTTACCACCAAAGCTCAGTGTTCTTCAGCTGAAACTTAAACCTTCAGCATGTGCAGTTTCCCTGTGGGCCCACTGTATCATTCCACTGGCAGTAGGTAGTGAGGCAGAACCAACACAAATATGCTAATGTGCATGCTGCTAGCTGTGCTATGAGCACAGCACCTTTGTCTCTGGCCCAAGAGTCTTCTGTCTCCTGTTAACATGCATGACACAGTAAGGATAACCCATTAGCTTTTAAGAATGAAAATCAGATCCCTGACTAGATATACATCAACAGGGTTCCAGTTGGGTCCAATCCAATTGGAACTGTGGCATTATCAAAGAGAGGAAAAGGCATGCATACAAGGTATTTCAAACTCCCTCTCTATGAGGCCACCTTGGGCTGGCTTTGTCCCTTAAAGCTCACTGCTCCTCTCAAGATGGCCTACTCTACAGAACAATATCTCTAGCTGAATCCCAGTAACCTCTTCCTCACCTTGTCCCTTAAGACCTAGGGATATTAACAGTTCTGTGCATACTGCCAGCACTGGGCTAGCAGAATCCCTTGTGGTTTCCTTATACCCTAATGAGTTTGTAATGAGTTTCCTCATAAATAAAACCCCTATCTTAATTTGGGTGTTGCCACCTATTCTTTCTTGCCAGTCAATTCTAAAGGAAGTCAACCCTGAATATTCATTGGAAGGGCTGATGCTGAAGCTCCAATACTTCAGCCACCTAATGCAAAGAGCTGACTTACTGGAAAAGACACTGATGCTGGGAAAGATTGAGGGCAGAAGGAGAAGGGGGTGACAGAGGATGAGATGGTTGGATGGCATCACTGACTCAATGGACATGAGTTTGAGTAAACTCTGGGAGATAGTGAAGGAAGGACAAGGAAGTCTGGAAGTCCATGGGGTCGCAGAGTCAGCATGACTCATCAACTGAACAACAACAGATCTAAACTCTGTGGGGACTCTGAACAAATAGTTAAGCTAGGATCCAACAAGTTGTTACCAAGGCACCATCGCTGACCATGTACCACCGCTCCTTTCTTTGTCCATCGGTCCTCCAAAAGAGGTCTCTACTCTAAGAGTTAGGGCAGGGGTGAGCTCACTTTTTCTTAAAAGGCTAGAGAATAAACATATTATGCTTTAAACAGGCCAGATGGTCTCTTTCACAACTACTCAACTCTGCTCCTATAACACAAAAGTAACCATAGAAAATACATAAACAAAAATGAATTAGCATGACTGTGCTCTGATAAAGTTTCGTTTACAAAATAACTAAACATTACAATAAAACAAAACTGGCTGTAGTATGCTCACCCTGGATTAGACCAATATTGTCCCACCGATATATAATGTAAATCATATAAGCAATTTTAAATTTTTAAATTTTCCAAGAACTACATTTAAAAAATTAAAATAGGTAACATTAATTACTATAATGTTTTATTCAAATCAATATAGCCAAAATATTAACATTACAATACGTGATTAACATTAATCACAGCGATATTTTATTTTTTTGCACTAAATATTCTAAGCATACTGTGTATTTTTACTATAAAGCACATCTCAATCCAGATGGTAAATTTTTATCAGAAATCCTTGATCTGTATTTAGATTTAATAAAATTTAGTTGAAAAAAGTAGATTCATTTACCAAGTTATTTCAAACATACTTTAGAAGTTTTCTAATAACTAGGTCAAGTACCAGCTTTCAAACTTAAACTAATTAAAATTAAATAACACTTATAATTGAGTTCCTTAGTTGTACTAGCCACACTTGGAATGCTCCGCAGTCACATGTGGCTTGAGACTGCCATCTTAAGTGGCAACGGTCAAGACAATACAAAGCTAAACGCAACTGGCCTCCAAGATAGGTTAGGAAGTCGTTTTCTCGGCCGTGGTTCTGACTCAAGACCATCTGAATTTCAGCCTCTTTGCCTGAATCCTGATCTCTAATACCCAGAACTAGTGCTGTACATGATTCAAACCCCTTACCTAAGCTAAATCTTACTGTACTCTGCTGTACTAACATTTTTGGCCCACCTGAACTGTGAACTAGCTGGTTCCATTCTTGATGCTCTGAAATCCCATTATGGACTTTTTCATCTCTATTTTGGGCTACCATGTTCCATAGGCCTCTGTGGAACAACATAATCAAAACTTGCTTATTCTAAATTGCTTACTGAATCATTCCACTTCAGTCAGCAAGTTAATTGTGACAGTGTAAGCCATCCTTGGCTACAGTCGCTGTCAATCAGTGGCAGATTCTTTTTCCTTACATAACAACCCAACTTGGAATTTTACCTTCCTATTACGGTATCTACTAACTATGCAGCTGAAAAATTGAGCTATGGGTCCTACTTAGAATATATGTATACACATATAGTATTTTTAAAACAATAAATATACACATGAAACCCAACCAATCTGTGAATATCATTCTGAGTTTGAACCTATTCTCCTACCTAACCATTTTTCTTTTCTACTTTTCTTCTTGGCAAAGTACTCAGCAATTAGAACCTGAATAGAGAAAAAAAAAAAAATCACAAGCACACACACACACCTGTATAACCAATATTATTAAAATGTAAGCCCAACTGCATAACCCCAGTAATCTATCAAAACTCCCATAATTAAGTATCATATTTAAATAAATAAGAGAAAAAAATACTTACAAATTTCCTTCCGGACTATAGAAGGCACAGTATGTTTTTCACGTCCTTTCTTTTTGGATCTGTATCTTTTGGTTTCTACAGGTCTAGGGTTATATCTATTTTCTGAATATGTTATTTCTGAACCTATTAATGATTAAAACAAAAATTCATTAGCATTAAGAGAACTACTTAATTGAGAAAAGGTGATCAGCAAAGAAGCATTTAAAAAAAAACCTGAATCTTCATTTCTCAAAATGTCCTGCAGCAAAGACGCACAGCCATCAAGCCCCTGTACAGTGTCAGTCTGTAAGGAGAAAGTCACATATAAATGTGTACATAAAATATTAATGCAGGGAAAAAAATTCTGTAATTTTAAAATTTCCTTATTTAGAAGCAATTTATTATTGGTGGAAGACATGTATTAAAGCAAAAAGTCTTCATTCTTTGTCAGGACAATTAATACTTCACCTTTGAATTTTTATTTCCATTTCTTAGCTTTTACCTGAAAATGAATTAAACAGTATATACTGTATCTATTCAGTTTACTCTTACCTGACTTTCTGAATCAGAGTGAGTGGGATAGCCAGAATCTGCATTAAAACGGGGTATCTTTCTCAAATTGGTCCTAGAAAACAAGTTTGTTAATACATTTACATATAATACAAATATAATTACAAATAATATAATATTTTCCCAAAATACATTCTAAAAAGACACTTTCCACCAAAGTTTGGATAAGAAAGTTTGCCAACCATGTAAAAAATGGATTTATGCAGGATTTTATGAAGGTTGTAAAGACTAAAATGATCAACATGGGTAGAGATATGAAAGTAGAGAGCCTCACTTAATTCTCTGGGGTAGGAAAAATTTAGTCCATCCCACAGACTTGAAAATCTTGAAAAACTTGAGAATTCTTGAAGTTGGACACTTTCTTAAGTACTTACCCTTTTTTTCCATTTGTTAATTTAGCAGGTCCAGTGTGCTTTCCTGAAGGTATTACCTATGACATAATGCATTATATTATAGGAGATATACAAATATTTTTCTATCATATTCTCAGTATACTGTTTGGACAAAACCTAAAATGTTATTGTTTCCTTCTGTTTCACTTGGTAAAACATACATAACATAAAATAAACCATTTTAAAGTATACAGCTCTGTGGCATTAAACACACTCACAATTGCACAACCATCACTACAGCCCATCTCCAGAACTTTGTCATCTTCCCAAACTGAAATTCTGTACCCATTAATCATTAATCTCTAATCCTTTCCTCTCCTAAGTACCTGGTGTAACCACCCTTCTACTTTTGGTCTCACTTTTCTAGGAATCTCATATAAATGGAACCAGATAGTATTTGTCCTTTTGTGACTGGCTTACTTTGCTTAGCACAGTATCTTCATAATATCCATGTTGCAGCCTGTGCAAAATTTCCTTCTTGTTAAGGCTGAATAATACTCCATTTTATATATGTACCATGTTATTAATTTTAATAAAATCCACTATTACAACTGAACTCATAAATTTTTTTTTCTATATAAAATGTCAAGCAAGCAACACATATATTTGTTCCTTAAGTCTATGTAAGTTGAAGACTGAAGTTGAAATTTTACTTTAACCAGAAGTATCTACTATAGTAAGTCTGGACTATACTCAATCCCTCAAAATATTTTACTTCCCCTAGGTCTTCAAAATACATGTTAACTTAAGATACAAGGCAGAGTTCATAACTCTGATTCTATTTTCCCACATTCTTCAGAATGCCTGACAAGACCAGCACATGAAAACTCTACTCATTTGCTTCTACACGCATCCAATACGTTGGGAGTTACACAAGAAACAAGTTAACTGTGCTTGCCTCTGGGGAGGGAAACTGAGAATCTGGGGGACAGAACAAGGGAGACTTTCCATGGTATACCTTTTTATATCTTAACTTTACATTATTTAAATATAATATCTATTCAAAATATAATTTTTAAAAGACATGGTTAAATTTCCTACTTATTCCCTCATTTTACCCTTTAGGTGTAGTCACTGTTGACAGTTACACTTAGGATTTTTCTTGACATGTTTACATATTTCATCTCAAGATTCCTTTGAGCAATTGCTATTAAACTTTCTGGAATTATTAAGTTTCACTTCTCCTTAAGATAACTTAGAATATGAGGGAGTCAAAAAGCAGCAGTGAGAACCAACATTGGCGGAAATAAGATGCCATGTAACACAACTCTACTAGACCCTGCATGACCCCCTAAAGGGGCTTTCCTTCCACAGTATCTATGTTGGTGTCCTGTCTAGGACCATAATAAAAAGCCAAACCATCATGCTAAGTCTAAAAACAACTACCACAGTAATTATCTTTCAGAATTAAAAAAGTAAACTGTCTAGATAAATGTATGGCATAATGGCATAATTGAAAGATTTTATACAGCATTTCACTGAAACACACACACACACATTAGGTCATATTACAAAATCAGGTAAAGAAAATTAACCAGAATATAGCACCCTGCAACAGTGTGATACTGGCAGATTCCCTTCAAATTTATTTTGTATTTTTATTTTGAAATAATAGTACAAAGAACGGTATAATGCTACCAAGATTCCACAACTGCTGACATTTTACTACATCTGCCATGTTCTCCCTTTCAAAAATGTATAGTATTCCTTTCTGTCTGAACCATTTCAGATTATGTTACAGACATGATACTCGTTTATATTTAAATATTTACTCCTAAATATTTCCTAAGGACAAGGTCACTCTCATAAAACCAAATTATAAAAATCAGGAAATTAACAGTGAAACCATACTATAATCTAATCTACAGATCTCATTCAAATTTTGCCAATTATCAAAATACTGTCCTTTAAAAAAAAATTATGGCCCTTATCCCATAAATCCAGGATCATACGAAGCATTTTAAACTGTCGTATCTCTTTAGTCTCCTTTACTCAGGAACGGTTCCTAGAGGTGTCATTCATTGTCTTTTACAGCCTTGACATATTCAAAGAATATGAGCAGCTACTTTGGTAGAATGTCCCTCTGGTAAACATTTAGACTTGTCTGCTTCCCCTTGATTAGATTCAGGTTGTGCTTTTTTGGCAGGAATACCATAAAAGGGATGTTGTATTTATCTCAATACTGTATGAGCAGGCATATGTTACGTTTGTCCCATTACTAGGGATGTAAAGTTTGATTATTTAAGGTGGTGCCGCCAGATTTCTCACCAGGTTACTATTTTTACCTTTGTAAATATTAAGCATTTTGTGGGGAGATACTTGAAGATTATGCAGACATCCTATTCATCAAACTTTCATCCAATAGCATTCATTGAGGATTCTTGCCTTAATCATTTGTTAAATAGTGATTTTTCTAACTTACGTCATTCATTCTAGATTTATTAGTTGGCATTCAACCTTAGTGAAGTACTTCGTTGAAGTACTTCTTTGTTTACTAGTATGGACTCATTGATTCCTTTTTAATGGATTCTGATGATTATATTAATGCTCAAACTGTCCCAGATTCTGCCAATAGGAGTCTTTTCAAACCAGCCCCTGTATCATTTCAACATGTCATCATTTTTGAGCCATTCCTTACAGTAAAGATCTCCAGGTTCCCCCCGCCACCTTGTTTTTCTCCCCATTGTGGTAACATGAAATCTACCCTCAACAAATTTTAAGTGTACATCAATTGTTAACTGTAGTATGATGTTAAAGGGATTCCCTGATGGCTCAGATGGTAAAGTCTGCCTTCAGGGTGGGAGACCTGGGTTCCATTCCTGGATTAAGAAGATCGCCTGGAGAAGGAAATGGCAACCCACTCCAGTATTCTTGCCTGGAAAATCCCATGGATGGAGGAGCCTGGCAGGTTACATACCATGGGGTTGAAGAGCCAGACATGACTGAGTGACTTCACTTTCACTTCACTTCCACATGTTTACAGCTGATCTCTTAGATCTATCTCATAAATCTAACAGAGCTTATTCATTGTACATAACTAAAACTTTATGCCCACTGAACAGCATCTCTCCATTTCTCTCCCTCCTGCCCCTGGCAACAACCACCCTACTTAATGTTTCTATGAGTCTAGCTATTTTAGATGCCTCATATAAAGGGACTCCAGTACTCTTGGAAAATCCCATGGATGGAGGAGCCTGGTGGGCTGCAGTCCATGGGGTCGCTGAGAGTCGGACACAACTCAGTGACTTCACTTTCACTTTTCACTTTCATGCATTGGAGAAGGAAATGGCAACCCACTCCAGTGTTCTTGCCTGGAGAATCCCAGGGATGGGGGAGCCTGGTGGGCTGCCATCTATGGGGTCGCACAGAGTCAGACACGACTGAAGTGACTTAGCAGCAGCAACAGCAGCAGCATATAAGGGGAATGATGCAGATGACAACACCCTTACAGCAGAAAGTGAAGAAGAACTAAAGAGCCTCTTGAAAGTGAAAGAGGAGAGTGAAAAAGTTGGCTTAAAGCTCAACATTCAGAAAACTAAGATCATTTCCCATGAAGTGATCTGGTCCCATCACTTCACGGGAAATAGATGGGAAAACAGTGGCTGACTTTATTTTGGGGGGCTCCAAAATCACTGCAGATGGTGACTGCAGCCATGAAATTAAAAGACACTTAATCCTTGGAAGGAAAGTTATGACCAACCTAGACAGCATTTTAAAAAGCAGAGACATTACTTTGCCAAAAGAGGTCCGTCTAGTCAAGGCTATGGTTTTTCCAGTAGTCTTGTATGGATGTGAGAGTTGGACTATAAAGAAAGCTGAACGCCGAAGAATTGATGCTTTTGAAGTGTGGTGTTGGAGAAGACTCTTCAGAGTCCCTTGGACTGTAAGGAGATCCAAACAGTCCATCCTAAAGGAGACCAGTCCTGGGTGTTCATTGGAAGGACTGATGTTGAAGCTGAAACTCCAATACGTTTGCCACCTAATGCAAAAAGCTGACTCATTTGAAAAGACCCTGATGCTGAGAAAGATTGAGAAGGGGATGACAGAGGATGAGATGGTTGGATGGCATCACCGACTCAATGGACAGGGGTTTGGGTAGACTCCGGCAGTTGGTGATGGACATGGAGGCCTGGCGTGCTGTGGTTCATGGGGTCGCCAAAAGTTGGACACGACTGAGTGACTGAACTGAACTGAAGTGGCTTATTTCACTTAGCAAAGTATCCTCAAGATCCATTCATGTTGCATATAGCATGATTTCCTTCCTTTTTAAAGGTTGAATAATATTCCAATGTGTATCCACTAATCCATAAATGGACATTTAGGTTGTTATCACATCTTAGCCATTGTGAATGTTATAATGAACATGTGAGTGCAAATATCTCTTAAGATCCTATTTTTAACTCTCCTGGATAAACAATCAAAGTGAGAATGCTGGATCACATAACAATTCTTTTAATTTTGTAGGAAATTTCATGATTTTTCATAACAGCTGCACCCTGACATTCCCATGAACAGTGTACAAGGGTTCAAATGTCTCCATATCCTCATCAACACTTGTCATCTTCTGGATTGGTTGTTTTTATAATAGCCATCCCAACAGGTGTGAGGTGATACCTCGCTATAGCTTTGAATTGCATTCCCCAGATTAGTGATATTGAGCATCTTTCCATATACTTGCTGACCATCTATATGTCTTTGAAGAAATGCCTATTCAAGTCCCTTGCCTGTGTATGCTACTGAATTGTAGGAGTTCCCTGTATATTACAATTATGAACCTTTTATCGGATATGCAGTTTTAAATATTTTTCCTCATTCCATAAGTTGACTTTTCAGTGTTAACTGTGAAAACTGTGCTTTTTACTTTGATATATCCAGGCCCCAACCCTAGACTTGACCATTTCCCCAAAAAGTAGTGATTCCTTTCCATGGACAACAGTATTTATTAATAGAAACCAAGGTCTAGGCACTAGCTGTGCTGTTTGCTACTGAGGCTTCATATGGATCACCTAGTCATCATGACTAGACAGTTGAAATTTTGAGTCTTGTGTTTTTATTTTCAAATCTTTTTCCATATTAACAAAGTTCAAAATTTTTTAACAGTTGTATACTATTTCCTTAAATGGAAACAATATAATGTGCCCTTGGTGTGCTTCATATTTTTCAGTTAAAATACAAATCTGAAATAAATCTTTTCATACACCGGAAATACCGTTTCATATTCAGGATTGAAAGCTTCATTATTTGATAAAAAGTTATTCATTGTTTAATGCCTTTAGTGCCCCTAGATACAAACTGCAAAACCACTTTTCAAAACAAGTGCCCCAAATGGCGATACATAAGAGAATGTTTGTTTTCTCCTACATTTACTTCCACTAAGTATTAGCAAGAAACTTTTTACTTTATTATTTGAGAAAAACATAAGTACCTCTTAGGAGCTCTATCTCCTACCAACAAGTGCAAGATAAAATTATATTTGTGGAAAAATTTAGTGTTCAAAGCCTTTCATTTCCACTTATCAACCCCCTGTTAGTTACTATTTCTGTGAGGTAGGAACCTAAATTTCAGAAAGCTGGCTTGTTCAGAGTCATACACCTAAGAGCAGATGTTTAAACGGACTCCTGCACCAACTATGTGGGTCTAAAGCCTGTCTCCACTGCTAATCAGCTGGGTAACTAGAGAAGTTATCTGACCTCTGCATCCCTCAACTTCCTCATCTATAAAATGAGGATTATTGTCTACTTCCTAAGCCTAGTGTGAAGATTAAATGAGAATAAATGGCAACCCACTCCAGTACTCTTGCCTGGAAAATCCCATGGAAACGGAGGAGCTTGGCTGCAGTCCATGAGGTCGCAAAGAGTCGCACATGACTGAGCGACTTCACTTTCACTTTTCACTTTCATGCATTGGAGAAGGATTTGGCAACCCACTCCAGTGTTCTTGCCTGGAGAATCCCAGGGACGGAGGAGCCTGGTGGGCTGCCGTCTATGGAGTCGCACAGAGTTGGACACGACTGAAGCGACTTAGCAGCAGCAGCATATGTAAAAGCACATAGAATAGCGCCTGTCATATAAGTGCTACCCAAAGGTTAGCTGTGATTATTATCATTGACAGTAATAAACTGTTAAGGGGACTACACTGTGTTGCACAATTTATGCCAAGTGTGAAATAGATGTTTTACCAGGTTCTCTCACTCTCCCCAATTCTTTAAGGCAGCATATTACACCTACTTTGTAGATAAGAAAAAGAAATCTCAGAGAAGTAAAAAGTACTTTGCTTACTATCACTATGACAGTAGTCTTAGAATTGGAATCTGAATTGGTAGGTGACTATGACTACAAAAACCATGTTTTCTCCACTTACTGACTGCACCATGTTTGAGTTCATTCAACATAAAATAAAGAACTACAAGGGTGGAACTGGTCTGGAAGCATTCATGAAGAAAGTCTTGAGCCAAGCCTTGGGGAAAAGTGTAAGATTCACATTAATAGGGGAGACAGCATTAAAATTGAGTTGATAAATAAAGGAAAAGGAAAAATTTAAGGGGAAAGAAGGATAGTATGGTTACACTTAAGGAGGCTTAAGATCACTCTAAGTAGAGGGTCTGTGTAAGGCTTGATTGATTCCTATTGGTTGACTGATTGATTACCTGAAAAGATAGAGATAAAGAGAATCCCAGGGACAGGGGAGCCTGGCGGGCCTCCGTCTATGGGGTGGCACAGAATCGGACACGACTGAAGCGACTTAGCAGCAGCAGCATAGGAAGATGAGCAATGTCTCTAGCCTGGATTTTCGTAAGGGCACAAACAGGAGCTGAGGGCACCCAACAATGTAAATGTTGACAGACAAGGCTTCTAGAAGCGGTACTTGGGCTGAATGGACAGGAGATGAAAAGTGGAGATTTCAGGGAGAGAAGGACATCATTCTATGCAGAACAAAATGCAAAGGCACAGAAGCCTGAAAGAACACGGGCACTCAGGGCACTGTGGAAGAAATAGCTGAAGAGCGTTGGATATTCCTGGGATGGAGGTGGGGGCTGGTAGGGAATGCACTGGCCACGTCGAAAAATGGCTGTGTTGACAGGTCAAAGAACTGAGATTTTTATCTTGAGGGGAAAAAAAAAAAAGTTCCAGAGTTGAATTTTTAGCAGAGAACTGATGAGGGGTGTGCATTTGAGAAGAATAAGGCTAAATGCAGGGACACTAACTGGGAGACTTTTTAAAAAACTAGTAGTAAAATACCAGCAACTGTAACGGAAAACCAGCTAATAGCAGCTCTTGTTGGAAAAGCTGGGAACCTGGAGTTGATGCAACAACGTCGTGAGGCTCCGAGAGGTTAAGTCACGCACCCAGAGGCTGAGGCTGGACTCGAACCCGGGGACCACATCAAAGCTAGCGCTCAGTTGGACCACAACGATTAAAACAGAATCAACATTTACAGGCAGAACAACTGTTAGGGCGTTAAGATTAGGTACGCACACCCACCCTCCGCCTCGTCTCTTGTCGCAGCATTTTTTAACGCGGCAGCACTCTTTATTTTTTTCAAAGGGGGCTTTCCATTTCTCCAAGCCCGAGGACTACCTCCGTCCCTCTCCACCCCCACAGTGGACGCCTCAGGTCCGCAGACCTCACCTGGCCCGGTCGAGATCCAGACCTGACCATCTCTCGCAGCTTCAGAAAAGTCCAAACGGAGTGAAACAAAGCCCCAAGATAAAAGGAATTAACCGCCGCCGACTCCCGGCCGCCCTTGGCCCGCCCCTCGAGCTTCCGCTTCCGGGAAGGAGCCCGCCGAATGCTGCGCCTCATAGTCCCGGGCGCGCAACCAGAACCTCTCCCCGACCCACCGCACGGCGCCTTGGGTTTGCGCAACAGACCCCTCCCGGCCCCGGCTCGTCACACTCGGCCGCAGGGTGAGAGAAGGCCACAGAACGCCGGCGAACGCTGCGGGTCCGGGGCGGGGCGGGGCCGAGAGGGGCGGGGCCGAGGGGGGCGGGGCGGAGACGGGCGGGACGAGGAGCGGGAGCACTGGGCTGACCAGAATCCGCGATCACCTGGGAGACCTGAGTTTGCTGCGGCGAGGGCTTCCACTGGAGGGAGAGCCCTTGTCCTGCATCTGCTAGGAGAAGTGGCAACGGGGACCCGCCAAGGTCAGAGGAAGGGACTGCGGTAGAAGGCTAATAGCTTTCAGAGGAATTGCACTGTCTCTGGATTTTGACCCTGTATTTTTAGTTGGTGTTTTGAATACCATTTTGAATGGTTTTGTTCTTGGTAATCAATAAACATCAATCCTACCGCCTGCTTTCTTTGTGTGATTCTGATAGCAATTTAAGATTTTTTTATTCTGTGGCCTAATAATCGTGCTCATTAGCTGCGGTTTTAGTTTTACTTCCAGGCATAGTTGTTTCTTCAGTGGAGGTAATCACTGTTAACAAAGAATAGCACAGTATTCTTACCATTGGCGTGCTGCACGGATTTTAATGGAAATGTCTTTGTTTTTAGGTATTGAGTTTGGGGTTAATGTTTTAAATCGAGCTGGAGAGAAAACCCAACTTATTTCATTTTAAAGTAAGAAAGAAAAAGATCTACGTCTTGCCAGTCCTAATTACAATTAAAATAATCCAAAAACCGAAATCTATGTAACAATATATTGCACACTTGTACTGAGTGATTTGGCGAAACTAGACATTTGATAAATTTAGCTTTGAATTAAACTGAGAACTCTCTCTTCCCTCTTCATATATCCTATAAAGTGTTTAACATATTCGACTGTTTCCAGTTTTTTCTTAGTTGATTTTCAAAACTTATACTGATTTTTCCTAATTAATACAGGCTTATTTTAGGAAACACAGATAAAGAAATAAAACTCATGATCCCACTAGATTGGTACATTCCCTTCTAGACTTTTTCCAACTACATACGGACAGTCCCCATTTATGATGGTCCAGCTAAGGATTGTTCAGCTTTATGATGGTGTGAAAGCAATATGTGTTCAGTAGAAACTATACTTCTAATTTTGGATTTTGATCTTTTCCCAGCCTAGTGATATGAGGTAAGATACTCTCTGATGATGGTGAGCATCTTAGGGAGCCTCAGTTCCCAGCCACAACGTAAGGACAGTGCACTGTGTTTGAGCATGTTTAATGTAGGCTAATGTAGGCTAGGCTAAGCTATAGGAGAAGGCAATGGCACCCCATTCAAGTACTCTTGCCTGGAAAATCCCATGGACAGAGGAGCCTGGTAGGCTGCAGTCCATGGGGTCTCGAAGAGTCAGACATGTCTGAGAGACTTCACTTTCACTTTTCACTTTCATGCATTGGAGAAGGAAATGGCAACCCACTCCAGTGTTCTTGCCTGGAGAATCCCAGGGACAGGGAGCTTGGTAGGCTGCCGTCTATGGTGTCGGACACGACTAAAGCGACTTAGCAGCAGCACCAGCAGCAGGCTAAGCTATGGGCTTCCCCAGTGGCTCAGCAGTAAAGAATCTGCCTGCAGTGCAGGAGAAATCCAGTTTAATCCCTAGGTGAGGAGGATCCCCTGGAGGAGGAAATGGCAACCCACTCAGGTATTCTTGCCTAGGAATTCCCATGGACAGAAGAGGCTGATGGGTTACAGTCTATGGGGTCGCAAAGATGTTGGACAGGACTTACCAACTAAACAACCAACAACAATAATCCCATGGTAACCAAGGAGCAAGTGAATAACATATAAATATATTACAGTTGGAAGAAAAGTTATGACCAACCTAGATAGCATATTCAAAAGCAGAGACATTACTTTCCCGACTAAGGTCTGTCTAGTCAAGGCTATGGTTTTTCCAGTAGTCATGTATGGATGTGAGAGTTGGACTGTGAAGAAGGCTGAGCGCCGAAGAATTGATGCTTTTGAACTGTGGTGCTGGAGAAGACTCTTGAGAGCCCCTTGGACTGCAAGGAGATTGAACCAGTCCATTCTGAAGGACATCAGCCCTGGGATTTCTTTGGAAGGAATGATGCTAAAGCTGAAATCCAGTACTTTGGGCACCTCATGCGAAGAGTTGACTCATTGGAAAAGACTCTGATGCTGGGAGGGGTTGGGGGCAGGAGGAGAAGGGGACGACCAAGGATGAGATGGCTGGATGGCATCACCGACTCGATGGACGTGAGTCTGAGTGAACTCCAGGAGTTGGTGATGGACAGGGAGGCCTGATGTGCTGCGATTCATGGGGTCGCAAAGAGTCGGACACAACCGAGTGACTGAACTGAACTGATATTACAGTTACAATTTAATAGGATACGTATTGCTGAAACATGAGTGTTTTAATATCTCATCAATGTTGTTTATTAACCTACAATTACAAAATGACTGCCTGGTGGTCATTTCCCTAATCTTTGGAATTTTATGCTTCTCCCGTCCATTTTTGTTTGTTTGTTTCATTGGGATTTTTACCTCTTTATAAGTTTTTAAGATAATAGTTCCTGTTGCTTTTTTTTAATTAAAATTTTTTATTGTGGAAAAATAGACAAATCATAAAATTTGCCATCTGAACCAATATTAAGTGTACAATTCAGTAGTTGTAAATACATTGTAATATTGTGCACCCATCACCACCATACATCTCCAGAACTCTTCATCTTGGTAAAACTAAAATACTGTAGCCATCAAACAATGAATCCCCATTCACCCATCCTCCAGTCCCTGATGGATAGATAAATGTGGGATCACATGGTAATTGCCCTTTTGTGACTGGCATACTTTACTTGTCTTCAAGGTTTATCAATGTTGTAGCGTGTATCAAAATTTCCTTTCTTTTTGAAGCTAAATAATATTCCATTGTATGTATATGCCACATTTATCTATCCATCTATCTCTTGATGGACTCGGGTTGCTTCAAAATTTTAGCTATTGTGAGGAATATTGTTGCTATAAACATGGGTGTACTAGTATCTTTTCCAGACTCTGCTTTCAATTCTTTTGGGTATATACCCAAAACTACTGGATCATATGATAGTTCTGTTATTAAACTTTTTGACGAGCCACCGTACTCTTTTCCACAACGGCTGCACCATTTTACATTCCCATCAACCGTGCACAAGGGTTCCAGTTTCTCCACGCTCTCCCCAACACTTGTTGTTTTCTTTTTTTTTTAATGGTGGTGGTGGTGGTTTAGTTGCTAAGTCATGTCTGACTCTAGCGACCCCATGGACTGTAGCCTGCCAGGTTCCTCTTTCTCTGGGATTCTCCAGGCAGGAAGACTGGAGTGGGTTGACATTCCCTTCTCCAGAGGATCTTCCTGACCCAGGGATCGAACCTGGGTCTCCTGCATTGCAGTCAGATTCTTTACCAACTGAGCTACAAGGCCATCCTAATTGGTGGGAGGTAGTATTTCACTGTAATTTTGATTTGAATATCTCAGTCATGTCTGACTCTTAGCGACCCCATGGACTGTAGCCTACCAGGCACCTCCGTCTACAGGATTTCCCAGGCAAGAGTACTGGACTGGGGTGCCATTGCCTTCTCCTAATGATTAATGGAGGAGGCTTTATAAGTAGCTGAGAAAAGAAGAGACAGTAAAGGCAAGGAGAAAAGTAAAGACATACCGTTTGAATGCAAGGTTCCAAAGAATATCAAGGAGAAATAAGAAAGCCTTCCTCAGTGAAAAATGCAAAGACATAGAGGAAAACAATAGAATGGGAAAGACTAGAGATCCCTTCAAGAAAATTAGAGATACCAACAGAAGTTTTCATGCAAAGATGGGCACAATAAAGGACAGAAATGGTACGGACCTTAACAGAAGCTGAAGATATTAAGAAGAGGTGACAAGAATACACAGAAGAACTACACAAAAAAGATCTTCATGACCCAGATAATCATGATGGTGTGATCACTCACCTAGAGCCAGATATCTGGAATGGGAAGTCAAGTGGGCCTTAGAAAGCATCACTACAAACAAAGCTAGTGGAGGTGATGGAATTCCAGTTGAGCTATTTAAAGTCCTAAAAGATGATGCTGTGAAAGTGTTGCACTCAGTATGCCAGCAAATTTGGAAAACTCAGCAGTGGCCACAGGACTGGAAAAGGTCCGTTTTCATTCCAATCCCAAAGAAAGGCAATACCAAAGAATGCTCAAAGTACTGCATAACTGCACTCACCTCACATGCTAGCAAAGTAATGCTCAAAATTCTCCAAGCCAGGCTTCAACAGTATGTGAACCGTGAACTTCCAGATATTCAAGCTGGATTTAGAAAGGCAGAGGAACCAGAGATCAAATTGCCAACATCCGCTGGATCATTGAAAAAGCAAGAAAGTTCCAGAAAAACATCTCTTTCTGCTTTATTGACTATGCCAAAGCCTTTGACTGTGTGGATCACAACCAACTGTGGAAAATTCTTCAAGAAAGAATACCAGACCACCTTACCTGCCTCCTGAGAAATCTGTATGTAAGTCAAGAAGCAACAGTTAGAACTGGACATGGAACAACAGACTGGTTCCAAATTGGGAAAGGAGTTCGTCAAGGCAGTATATTGTCACCCTGCTTATTTAACTTATGTGCAGAGTACATCATGTGAAATGCTGGGCTGGATGAAGCACAAGCTGGAATCAAGATTGCTGGGAGAAATATCAATAAACCTCAGATACACAGATGACACCACCCTTATGGCAGAAAGTGAAGAAGAACTAAAGAGCCTCTTGATGAAGATGAAAGAGGAGAGTGAAAAATTTGGCTTAAAACTCAGCATTCATAAAGCTAAGATCAGGGCATCCAGTCCCATCACTTCATGTCAAATAGATGGGGAAACAATGAAAACAGTGAGAGACTTTATTTTTCAGGGGCTCCAAAATCACTGCAGATGGTGACTGCAGCCATGAAATTAAAAGACACTTGCTCCTTGGAAGAAAAGCTCTGACCAACCTAGACAGCATATTAAAAAGCACAGACAAAGGTCTGTCTATTCAAAGCTGTTTTTACAGTTGTCATGTATGGATGTGAGAGTTGGACTATAATGAAAGCTGAGCGCCGAAGAATTGATGCTTTTGAACTGTGGTGTTGGAGAAGACTCTTGAGGGTCCTTTGGACTGCAGGGAGATCAAACCAGTACATCCTAAAGGAAATCAGTTCTGAATATTCACTGGAAGGACTGATACTGAAGCTGACGTTCCAATACTTTGGCCACCTGACGCAAAGAACTGACTCATTAGAAAAGCCCCTGATGCTGGGAAAGATTGAAGGTGGGAGGAGAAGGGGACGACAGAGGATAAGATGGTTGGATGGCATCACCAACTCAATGGACATGAGTTTGAGCAAGCTCCGGGACAAGTGGACAAGGAAGCCTGGCACGCTGCAGTCCATGGGGTCACAAAGATTCAGACACTACCAAGCAACTGAACTGAACTGAATGATTAATATTGTTGAGCATCTTTTCATATGCTTATTGGCCATCCACATATTTTCTTTGGAGAAATGTCTGTTCAAGGCCTTTGCCTTTTTAAAAGTTGAGTCGTTGTATTTTTGTTGTTGATTTTTAGGAGTTCTGTGCATATTTTGGATATTAATCTCTTGTTATATGTATGATTTGCAAATATTTTCTCTCATTCTGTGATTTGTCTTTTTACTCTGTTGATATTGTCTCTTGATATACAAAATTTTTTATTTTCATGAAATTTCCAATTTTTCCCTTTTTTTTCTTTCCTTACCTATGTTTTTGCTGTCACATCCAAGAAATCATTGGGATATCCATGTCATGAAGATTTGCCCTGTGTTTTCTTCTAACATTTCTATGTTTTAAGTCTTATATTTATCTGGGTCTTTGATCCATTTTTATTTAATTCTTATATATGATATTAGATAAGGGTCCAAATGCATCCTTTTGAATGTGGATATCCAACTTTCTTAGTATCATTTTTTGAAAGGACTGTCCTTTTCCCATTGAATGGTCCTGGCACCCCCAAAATATTTGACCATGTATGTAAGGGTTTATTTCTGGGCTCTCTATCTATTCCATTAGTTTATTTATCTGCCTTTATGCCAGCACTGAACTGTTTTTACGATGGAAGCTTTGTAGTAAGTTTGAAATCAGAAAGTGTGACTCTTCTAACTTTGCTCCTCTCTTTCAAGGTTCTTTTGGCTATTCAGAGTACTTTGAGATTCCATTGAATTTCAGGATGCGGTTTTCCATCTTTGGCAGAATGTAAGGTCTTCTCAGTGCTTTTCTGAACCTGCACGTTTCCCTGGACGTGTATGGTCATGTTCTAGTTTTCCCTATGTATCCTGTTGCTTTTGAATATCCCAGTCTTTACTGTCTGACTCTCAAAATAGAAAAAAGAGAAAAATGAAAGGAGGAAGAAAGGATGGTTTGGTTTAGTCACTCAGTCATGTCTGACTCTTTGCAACCCCATGGACTGTAGCCCACCAGGCTCCTCTGCCCATGGGGTTCTCCAGGCAAGAAGACTGGAGTAGGTTGCCATTGCCTTCCCTGGAAGAAAGGATACGAGTCCTTTAAATCCAGTGAGTCCCTTCAACCAGAGGGGGAGGGGGTTCCAAAAATGGAGGGAAGTACAACAATAAAGGCTACCCACTTCTTAGTCTGAACCTCTGTGATCAGAAGCAACAATCAATGATCAGAGCACAGACACTCAACATTTGTAGAATGGGGAGCTTTTTGCCCATCCTGGCTCCCACAGCCTATGTGTAAGCTGCTCCTGGAACCTATGTGTGGCTGCCTGGAATTGGACTGGGAGTGAAGCATGGGTTGCTGGTACTGTACTAAGAGCTAAAATTGAAATTAGCTGCAATTTACCATACTAGCCGTCCCCCTAAAAATTTCAACATTTCAATTGACTCCAGAGTTCCAAAATAATTACATCAGACAGATTCTCTAAGTGTAACTGTTGGAGGGGAGATAGATTCCTGGTGATTCCTATTCCACAGTATTTCCAGAGTTCTCCCTCTTCCTTGCTCTGCTATTTCAAGTACTGCTACAGTGTGTTGAGATCTGAAGAATAAACTAGACAGAGAGGAGAGAGAGAAAGATATTCTAAACTTGTGGAGACGGTATGATGATGAAAGTGAAAGAGGAGAGTGAAAAAGTTGGCTTAAAGCTCAACACTCAGAAAACGAAGATCACGGTATCCAGTCCCATCACTCCATGGGAAATAGATGGGGAAACAGTGGAAACAGTGTCAGACTTTATTTTGGGGGGCTCCAAAATCACTGCAGATGGTGACTGCAGCCATAAAATTAAAAGACGCTTACTCCTTGGAAGAAAAGTTATGACCAACCTAGATAGTATATTCAAAAGCAGAGACATTACTTTGCTGACTAAGGTCCGTCTAGTCAAGGCTATGGTTTTCCAGCAGTCATGTATGCATGTGAGAGTTGGACTGTGAAGAAGGCTGAGTGCCAAAGAATTGATGCTTTTGAACTGTGGTGTTGGAGAAGACTCTTGAGAGCCCCTTGGACTGCAAGGAGATTGAACCAGTCCATTCTGAAGGACATCAGCCCTGGGATTTCTTTGGAAGGAATGATGCTAAAGCTGAAGCTCCAGTACTTTGGCCACCTCATGCGAAGAGTTGACTCATTGGAAAAGACTCTGATGCTGGGAGGGATTGGGGGCAGGAGGAGAAGGGGACGACCAAGGATGAGATGGCTGGAT